>NW_020212776.1:183602-331752 GCF_003070985.1 Temnothorax curvispinosus
CGCACGTTAACGTCACAGAATCTACGGCATTCCATCAACGGTAATTAGACCCGATTTCGGTCGGTCGACGTCACGGTGTTCGGGGTGTTCTTCTTGCCGATGGGGACGACAGCCAACTCGCGGGCGAATTTGTAACGCGGCCAAGGGCTGAAAAATATGTGCGAGGATTGGGGTTGACAAGGGTGCGGCCCACGGACCCGAGGGATGACAGAGGACAGAGAGCGGCGAAGGGGGTAGAAGACGAGACTCCTCGGCCGGATAGAGCGGAACGACGGAGGAATGGGCTCGCGAAGTTAGTGCCGGCATTAAAACCACGGAATGGACTTAACGACTCGTGGCGTGTCGGTGGCTGCGGCCATTCCGTCCTCGTTTCAACCGCCTCGCCATCGAGGGGGAGAGGGGGCACCGTGCAGCCTTTCCTTTTTATTTTCCTCGTATTTTAACGTACCGCCTTCCACTCCGTCTCCGTCTTCGTCGTTCGCGAAGGCCTCTCGCGCGTCGTCGAAGGAAGAGGGGTCGTGGCAAGCGACACGGAGAGAAGGAAGATCCTTCCTTCCTTCCTCTCGGAATTACCCTCCTTCGAGTGATCCTTCACGAAAATTAACTCCGTCGACTGCGCGCCCCGTGACCCTGGTTGTGGCTCCTTAAAATATCGCATTATTTAACTCTGTTGTCCCCCGAATGACTGCGCGGAATGACGTTGATTGCAGCGATTATAATTTGTGACGTCTCTTATCACGAATCACGTTGCTTGCGAGAATGCACTTTTCGATAAAAATTATGCGAATATTAGTTTCTCATTAATCTGATGAATATTTTCCAATTACACTCAATTACAATTGTTTCGAGCTACTCCAATTTTGCCTGCGGTTTCGTTGTCCGCGCGTCACTTTGTTTCCATTTGAAGTGTGATTATGGTAGAACAGTAGAGGAAATCACGGATGAAGGACCGTGGTGCAAAATGCAAAATGTAGTTCGTTATTCCTAGTATTTTCCGTTATTACCGTGGGGTTGCTGCCGTCATTTATTTATTTAACGCGCGTCACACGGATGCGCGCGTAGTATGTTAATTAGTATTACAAACAGCGTTACGCCCGAGTAATCACGAGAAATGGTCCGCGTGGTCCGCATCAGCCGGAGACGAACTCTTTGATAATAATAATAATGCATAAATTTGTTCGCGGTTCTTTTAAACGCGCGTCAACTCCCTATCTCCGAGCGATATCTTTTTCTCCGTACACTTTTTTTTGGTCGCCTTTTTAACGCCTCGATCTATCTCCGGCCGTTATCGGGGTACAGGCGTTGGTGGATGAAAGAGAAAAAATATACGGCGGCGAAGGGTGGCTGGTGGCGGCGACGTGAGTCTTTTTTTCCCTATAATAGTGATACGGACTGTTCTTCGCGACGAAGGTGGTCGCGAAGCCTTTTTTGCCCTGACTGTCGTTGCTGAAAGCACAACAAAGGCAAATACGACGATCATTAGGAGTTAATTAATTTTTTCCTTCTGCCACCTTCAGGACTTTCTCGATTCCTTCTTCCTCGATAGTCACGCCGTCGCGCCGGTGCAGTGGTGCGACATAAAAATTACTTCCCTTTACCTCCCGGATGTCGGAAATAGATCGGAAAGTCGTTTTCTCTGAGTGTTTCGTGACAGCGAGATCGGGTAGAAAAGCTGTTGATTGGATTACTGTAATCGCTTCTTGCGTAGAGCGGATAGACCGGTGATTAGTATCAATCGCACCGCATCATTTACCGTTCGGAAATTTGGTATCTCTGTAACATAGTGGTTTGGCTAATGGACCAATTGTTTAGGTATAACATTGATAGGCACATATTGATTTTTGCGATTGTATATCTGATGTAACTTCAAGTTATAATCTCTTCGAATTTAGTTCTCGAGAATTGATTTTTATTCAAAGAAAAAGATTTTTATTCAATCTATTAATAAAATTTAACGGCATGTATAATGATATGAGCATTATGTGAAAGAATTCATCTCGCAATAATTAGACTGATGAGAATCTTTTTGAGATCCGCTCAAGATTCTCAGGCGCTCGGCTAATGTCGTCAACGTTTCTGACGTGCAAAGCGTCAAAGCAGTCTGGAATCCGTTCGGGATTCTTCTTTTTTGTGAGATACCGCATTTCGTCTTGCGCGATGCTGTTAAATGGCATTTGCTGAGCGAGGGGAGCTGGCTGGAGCGATGTGAGTGTGTGGCGGCTAAGAGAACGAGCAAGTCTCTTACGAGGAGAAAGAGCGGTCTGACAAAGGAACACTCTGCTTTCTCCAGAGGGCGAGTTTCAGCCCTCTTTCGCGCGTATCGATCTTATTCGATTTTCACGTTCTCTTAGCTGGTCGTCCCGTTGTTTCGTTTCGACGAGACGATTCGCTGTGTGGCGTCCGATATTAATATCGACACTTGATACATCGCGCGGCGATTTCGGATGCCGGCTACGTGCCTCACAAGTACCGAGTGACCCTTTAATATTCCGTCGACGTCGCCGCCATCGTATGCGAATTCGACTGGCGTTCGGCCGAAATTTCGTCGAAAAGTGTCCGCGATAAACGCCGAACGTTTTCGGTTTCAAGCGGCCTCGTATACTGTCGAAATGCTCAACGTTTTCCTCGCATTTATTTTTTACGCATACCTCCTTTTTTATTTGGACTTCAATACATTTGAACAAAGATAAATTAAATTTAAAGTAAATATTATATGAATTTGAGAAGAGATAAATAAGTGATAAGTTATTTTATAGTTTATTTTAATTCAATTTTTTGTCTATATATACGAACAGTCTATATAATTTCATATAAAGAAAATTTTTATTTTCGATTTATTTAAAAAATTTATATCCAGATTTTTCTTCGGCCAAAAGAGAAATGATCCAAAATTTTTAATCGTCCGAGAAAAATTTTAATCGTTAAAGAAAATGTGTTAAACTTCCAAGTTTTTGGTAAGATTCTCTTGACGTTTTTTCTTTTTATCAAGAACAAAGATTGCGTATCAAATTTTTAAATAAAGTTGGAAGACTCTCTCATAAGTTTGACCGACATTTCAACATGGGAAAGATAGTCTTAATAAAAGGATAAAGGCCGGCCGGGGGAGAGACGCGAAATGAAATTCAGGACGCCGTGAACGTTCCGGAATATAAATATACTCGACGCGAGCTCTCGGATAATACATATATTATGACAGGTCCCGGTGCGCGTCCCCGGTATAAATCAAGATCCTGTTACTCTCGTGAGAGAAAAGCTGGACGAATAGCGGGAGGGGACTCTCCGTCGCCGGGCGAAAACGCTATCTCTCTTCGGAGACCGCGGGGTAGGTAGATAATGGCGTGGCATCTCGACGAAGAGCTTGCAGACGCGTACGAATGGTCAGCCGAAGAATGAGCTCCCGAAGTGCTCGGAAAATCGAAGCGATGTCCATGGCTTCGATTCTCTCGAGCGGCCGTTTCAAGACGAAAACTTGACGAGCACACAGCGTCATTTGTATCTTCGGTTCTTTTGCTTCTCATGCAGTTACCTAAAGGATCTGCAGGCTCGTCCGCGAGCTTGACCCTTCATTCGAGATCGATCTATCTTAATCCGTCAAAAGACAATCAAACAGTAAATGTCTAAGAATAAGTGTCTAAACAAGGAATTGACTAGGAACGTATTTTTTTAATTTTAGCGACTTGGACAGATGCTACATAGCATTCAAATATAAACTTTAAGAATATTTGCATACTGCGTCGCGATAATTGATTCGTTATAAAGAAAGACTATGCAAAGACATAAAAAATTTGTCACGACTTAAATTGTATTTAATCATAAATTGTCAACCAGACGCCATTCGATAATTTAACATTCGTAAACTTTCTTTTACATTCGTAAAAGGGAGATATCCTGTTAATAAAATGGTACCTATAATCCCGAGTCGTATCCATCATGTCTGGCAGTTCAATTGTTATCAGTGTTATCACGCGCACGCGCGATTATTATCTTTCGGAGCGTAACTTATCGTACAGTCGTCTGATAGTTAGCACGTTATCCCTCAGAGTAGATATACGTCTTAAGACCGTGTCGCGGAGAATATCTTGGGCCACACGTACGGCAATAAAGCCACCCTTTCAGGCTGTTTGATGGGGTACCGCGCTATTAAAAAATAAGAAAGGGGGAGAAAAAAATTGCCGGATGCTCGGAACGAGCATATTGGATGACGTCGTGTCCGCGAAGGTCGTGTCCTAAAATTCCTCAGGCACGACGCGGCATCTCGGTTTTTCGCGATTTTCGCGTTGGACAGCCCGAGGTGCGAGTCTCACGGGCTGCGTTTGTTCCTCGAGGCCAACAGCGTGATTTCTTTCGCTTTTTCGTACCGTTGCCCGCCGGCTTGCGTCTTTCTTTAAAGAATCAAGAAAAAGAAATCTCAGGTTCTCAAGAGAGGAGCCCAAGTGTCGCTGCTTTTCACAGCAAAGCGATTAAACGTCATGTCTGGAATGTGAGATGTACCTCGGGGATGTTTCTTTGTCTATCAGATTAGAATACAGGTTAGTCACGATAGTTTAGCAGATATATAGAGCGTTCAAGTACTTAAATTTCTAACGTACTCTCGATTTAAATCTCATACTACGGCACTTTGCATAATGTTCTTTGTTCTTATTTATTTTTAGATTTGTATGTGTATCTATTATTCATGTGATAGAGAGATATTAAAATGAATTTTTTATCTCTAAATAAATATTCAAATTTCGTTATATTGCATTTTGCTGTACCGTGAATTTTACATGAGAACTTTTTGTATTTATCACTTGCACGTACCAATTTTATATATATATGTATATTAATATAATTACATATTTAAAGAAGAGAGATGGTTAACAATATATATTTTATACATATTACAAATATTATCTACAGGAAAAATTATTTTAAATGCACAGCATTTATAGTGATATTTCACAAACTAAAGAATTTTAATTTTTTAATCTCATCTTTCTATTTTTGTACTTCTGTTTTTAATCTCTTTCAAATTATGCATTTCTTATTTCCAAAATCAGCAGTAACATGAATAAAGGCACTTTGCTCTCGGCGTTAAAGCGACTCGCACGAGGGCCTATAGATGCTAATCAATAGAAACGGGAACTAATTAAACAATCGACTGCATCCGGCACTCGTATCGGCGCGTTAAGCAAACAGCGCGATTCGTTCACCGCGGAGCCAACTTTATGGCAAGCGAAGTTTCGAGTATGACGCTCGCCCCGGATAGAACTTGTCGATTAAAATTCCCAGTAGTCGCCGAGGAGTTAATCGAATATTCAGAAGCGCGTCACGGAGAGCGTTCTCGTCGAACCTCGGCGGGAAAACTTTGGGTTTCGGGAGGAAAACTTTCGCCGCCGCCACCGCCGTCGTCATCATCGAAAAGTGCGTGTCCGGGAATGGCGAAAGGGCGTCGCGACGCCACGACAGATGGCGAATTCTTTTCCGCTTCTTCTGGCAAAAAATTCCTCCTTGTTTCACCCGCTTATTATTACTCGTCCCTGCGATTAAGATGACTGAAATTATTCATAAAGAAAGGTCCGCCGCGTGAATGCCAAATCGCGGTCGCGAAAATTGGCTCCGACGATCCTTTGACGTTTAGCTTTATGCGCCGCGGAATTTATCAAAGAGGAACGCGACTTTTCAATAGCTCATTAAATCTCCCGGACTAACTGTCGTTCCGTCTCGTTCCCGTTATTCTGCTTGTGCGATAACGCGATTATCAATTTTCGCGAGTTACAGACCGGCGGTTACGACTTCTTCCAACTTGTCCGTCGAACAATTAATAACGTTAATCGGCTTTGATAACTGTTTCTGGGTAAAGGGTCACGAAGTTCTTTATACCATTTTCGCAATTCGCTATTCTTCTATGCTGTCTGTTACTTCATTTATCAAACGTGCCACTGTTCGTTATTGTAACGACGTAAGACAAGCAAATCCACATTAACGATGCTTGTATAATTTCTTACAAAAATTTTCAAATTAAATTAGTGATCTGCTCGGATAGAAAAACAGGCGGAACATTTTATTTGCTGCTTGTTTACCAAAAGTAATGTAATATACCGTCTAACAAATGGAGGAAGCTGTACTGCATGCGCAGCAAGGCGTGTGTAGACACGATGCGAATCTTGTTAGAAGATAATCAACTCGTATAGGGAGAAGCAACAACTAGCTATGCCGATATGGTCACTTGGGCATTATCGTGCTTCGTGCGAGTAAATTTTATGGTTTGCTCTTGCGGTCCAGCGTGAGTGGTGTTCATAATGCGATCTACCGCCCTTGTTTGCTCAACTTTTGCGACGTCCAAGATAGGATGCATTGTTTCGTATATCCTTGTCCTTCCCCAAACGGGTTTCAGAATAAAATATTCTTCTCGATTGGTTTTTGATCATTTTTTAATAGATCATAGCATAATATACTTTAAAAACTACTGGGAGAAGTACTTTTGTCCTATAAAAGAACCATTTTTTGGATTATTTATTAAACTGTTATTTATTTGTGTGAAATTATGTAAGTGAAAATGATCTCTGAAAAGAATTTAGGAAGCAATAATAAAAAGCCAGTGGATATACGATGGCACTTCAGTTAAATTAATCAACTCTATCCAAGAAATTTTTATGGGCAGTTTCGCACTTTACGACGCAATTAATAGCACGTATACAGTTTATCGCAATTCAGAGTTACAGTCTCTTGTCACAATATAAAAAAAAAAAAAATAATGGACTCGCTCCAACTTTCGGTTCACGAATGTCGCTCTAAGCGGCGTCGTTATTCTTTCCTCGAGAGAAGAAGGAGACGCGCAATTTTTCTCTCGGCGTATTATCGCACCCTGTCGAGGTCTTATCATTGTAATGTCGCGATTTGAGGGAGGCCACTTTTTGCGAAATTATGAAGGTGAGACGCGAATCGTAAATAAGATTTGTCGTCGCGCGTCACAGTCGGCGCGTATCGTCATTCAAGCGAAGTCAGTCGACCGCGCACGTGGAGAGGGAGTAAATAATATCCTGCGTGAAATTACGGTGTTTCGGAACGACTCGCGAGTGCTTGCGGGAAGCAGCTTTTATGGACAGTTTTGAGTTTAACGGTGCCCGCGGACTCACAGCCAAATGGCTGACCCACACCCGTATCCACTTACGGTTGGAATGCCGCTAGACGCGGAGCTTTGTAGCTTCCCACGTTCCACCCTCGTCTCGACCCTATTATGGTAATAACGCAACGAGTCCGGGGGTGTACTTGAGCGGAGCGCGAGTACACGTCCGGGAAATAATCCGTGACGGAAGCTGGGATAAAGACTTTCCGAGATGTCTGCTTTGGTTTTTCTCTCCGCAGCGAACCGCTGCGCCGCACTTTTTACGGATGGTAACGGCGAGCGTATTGGGAAACACGGAATGTTTGGCGAACGCATCGCGTGTCGAGGAATCGATTTGGCTCGTATTCGTGGCTTTTATTGTTCCACGATAGGGTTCGTGATTGAAAAATTGAACGGACACGATAGAGAGATATGTTTTTTTAACGTTTTTATTTTATACATATTTAAAATACAAAGAAAGGAAACGCAGATGGGAGTAAAATTAATATACGAGTGAATGGGATTCGAATTAATTGCGCAATGATAATTTTAACACTATTGCGGTATACTTAATTAAACCCTTTTAAGTAAAACTTTCTACTAAAATAAGTGTCTACTACATTCTAATGAAAAATAGTAGACACTAGTCAATAATGATATTTGATTCAATCGCTATATTTTTTCCAGCGAATTTCTAACTTTAACTTGATTCATCTTCTGATCCCAATCATTTTTATACTATGTGCACATATTTTCGAAAAAGTCGTTTCGTACCTAGTTGGCTATCACTCGAATGATCGAACGATCGTTCATTTTGTTATGGTTTTTTGTTTCATTCCAACAATTTGATTGGGGATAGAGGAAATTTAGCGTGATTGAAATTCATTCAAACCACTTAAGTGAACAATGGCACAAGTGCCTTTGTACTCGCCGTCGCTTGTCGAATAAACGTAACGTATATTCAATGCACTTTGACGATGGAATTTATGTTGTCGCATGTTCCGAAATTAATTCGGTCGAAAATTTTATAAATGTCAAGTATCCCGGTAGAGTAATGACAGTGACGGACTGCTCTCGATAATCGATTATTTAAATTGATTTAGAAGCTAAATATGCGTACTGTAATTTTATAATAAGGCCATCATAATATACAATTGATCGATTATTCGTTTGTTTTACATAGGATGCGCTTGTTATTATTTTTAACATAATGACAGCTACATCTACGTAATGTTTATAGTTCTTAGCAAATTGGCACAAATATTTCAACAGCAACATAACAGAGATTCTTCTGCATTGTGCTGCGGCAACTTCTACATTCCTTCTGCAAAGAATCCGCAACAATCGATACATCTCGGCTTCAAATTTATTGATGCGTAGTCTTTACGAGAATGGAGATACGAGCGAACTTATTTTAACGATTGCTTGGGCATTTCTGCCTTCCGACAGGGTATTTCGATTTTGCGAGAATATATCTTCAAAGGAGCTTATTCGAATCTAGCAATTCGCAATGGAATGGATAATCTGTTTTTAAAGTCGAAACGAGAAGAATCGAAGAGAAATGTTTGAATCTTAAACCGGACATGACGACTTCCGATTACTTGATGGAAAATCCAATTTTGTAAATTGTGGCATCACGTCAATAAGCATTCTAGTAGGTTAAAAAAAAGTTATTTAGCGAAATTTTTATAGTGATAGAATCGTAGTACATGGTACATGTAGCAGTCGAGCATAAGAGATAAACATAAGATTCGCGATTACTTGGATCTTTTAAAGACGTAATGTAAAATCGTGATTTTTCCTTTGTATCGCTATCTGCCGTCGTTGATGCTAATTGTCCACTTGCCTCCTCGTTCGTGCTTCGGCGAGCGTTAAATCCGGCGGTTTGCAGCCAGAGCCGGAGCCCGGCCGCGCGGAAGGAATCCGTTCGCGGGCTGTCACGGCCAAGCGGCAATAATCCCGGCGGATTTCGAGTGTAATGATGAAGTTTCGTTTACGGATCCGCGGGGAACTTCGTCGTGAGCCGGCCGGCGAAAGTTTCGCGCGTTTTAAGTTCGTCCAACCGCTTGGACGTGCACGGTCGGCCGGGAGGAAGAGGATGCGCCACGGCCGAGCAGGCCGCGTTGAACGCGCGGCGCCGCGCTTGGAAATTAAAGTAAAACAGAGGCGAGGAACGGAGCAAGCGAATTGTTCGCAACGTTGAGACACTCGCGCCGAGATCCGAGATCGCTGCCGCCCGAAGTAAATCACGACGGGACAAATACGGGACAAGTACGATTAAATAAAGCTTATATATGTACAACGGCATCCGTGACGCTATTTAATTTCTTCGTTGCGTTTTAACCCGTTGAACACTAGCAAGTTCAAGAGACTCGTGCACCGAATGCAAAAACTTTATTATTTTTACAGATCCAGCAACGTAATTTAAATTTACGGAGTTTTGAATTTAACTTTAGAATGAGTTACATACTCGTGTCTGATTTGTAATTCAATTTTCATACATGTGATTGTTTATTATGTATTACAAAACATTAATGTTCAAAGTGCGATAACGATGTAGACTGCAGTATTCAAACTTTCGTAAGAAAAGATCAATAACTGATAAGCGAGAGAAAGATACTGACAATTTTAGAATACTCTTAAATATTTTGCATTTCCATGCCAACGTGATATCGAAATTTTTTTCGAGCAGATAACATTCGATCAACGCGTACGATTGTAAAAGGCCATTGTTTGAAAATGTTTTCGGAAGGTTGCCAGGTTGGTCCAACAAATAGTCTCAATAAAACAAACGGTAAAACAAACGGTGAATACCGTGAGGTGTCCTACGAGCACGCGCGACGATGGGCGAAGCCGCAGTGTAATTTCAGGTTTCAGGGTTACTCGTCGGTCGTGCATTCGTTAAAACAAGTTCGACCGTAACTCTTCGTCGTAAAAGAGAAGGTCGTTGGACAAGTTTGATAACGAGATCCTGCGGAATCACGGGTGACGAAAGATTTACGAGGCAGCGCGTGTTCGGCTATGCCAGACCACGGAGAAACCTGACGTAAATTTAGGCATCGCGCGGGCACATCACGTAGAAGTGCTTAAAGGACCAACGACGCCCCTTCGGTTTGGATTCGGACGCGATTTGATTATTTTGGTGTTGTCTCATCTCGAATCTTCGACCTGTTCATGACGCGGGCGAGGTCCACGCTTCGACGATTAACAGTGAAAATCGTTCGATCGGCTCTCACGATGACTCGATAGAATTTTGCGACACGGGGTGCCAGCACGGTATTCGATTTGTATGCAGGATAAAAATAAAACAAAAGTAATGTAAAGCGTATAAAATTAAATTTATACCGTTAGAGCATGCTAACCTCGTAAACGCGGAAAATCGGTTTTAAATTCTGTTTCTCAATCATACTTTTATTGTTTCATTCGCATGCATAATTACTATGCCCTGGAAATTGTTAAGCTTCACAAATTCGCTTTTTCCGTGAATAAAATACGTACACGAGAGAATTTGTTTATTAATGGAATAGTAATGTATTTTCGGAATTTACCGTATGTGGATTTCAAAACATCGAGGAATTTTTTATTCGTGCAGTATAAAAAATTTCTCATCGTTGAAATCTCGTTTTGTAAATTGGTTTCTAAAGATTAAGGATGCACATCAATGAATTTACGAAATAATTTGGCATTAAAGCTATATAGTGCGACAGTGTTTTACATTATTTGTAATCTCCGAAGTGAAATTACGGCCGATAGTCGCTGGACGTTCTTCTGAAATGAAAAGCGGGATCGCAGGGTAAACAGCGCACACGTGAACGAAATAAAAACATTACTTGACGAATCGAACGAGTATCGCCGGATCGAGTACCGGGCGAGCGGGATATTAACTCCCGCGGACGCGCCGCGTGCAATACTACGGATTAATAATTGCCCGCGCTCGGGAAACAGGTGGCC
Source organism: Temnothorax curvispinosus (assembly GCF_003070985.1). Lineage (NCBI taxonomy): Eukaryota > Metazoa > Arthropoda > Insecta > Hymenoptera > Formicidae > Temnothorax > Temnothorax curvispinosus. The sequence goes on from NW_020212776.1 coordinate 194,641, forward strand.
ATTGTGTTTAAAAGTTTACAAAAACTGTTCGCCGGGTTCTCTTTTTTTCTTACGGGCGCGAAAATATACGGAAAAACGTGCGGCACACTCGCACATGCACGTGTAACACGTACACACTCGCGCGAGCGAGTGCCGCGTCGACCGCGATCCGGTTTGCACGTTGACACGATGTGTAATTTCATTATCTTCTTCCGCCTTGGATCTCTCATGCGGCACGGAAAATTTCGAATTGGTTTCCGCTCTCTTTCGCGGCAAATTCCGCGCCGAGCGACACACTGAAAGGAGAAATTTAATGAATTTTCTGGAGAGCGGGAAAGTGTTGGCGAAACCGCGGGAATTGGCATTTTATGTCCGCCCCCTATCTTCGCGGCGATAATTATCCATTTTCACACTTCTGTTCTCAAATTATTGAGCTTATAGTGAAATAGGTGTAAAGTGTTTAATCGTGGATCAAATTTAGAAAGGTTTAGATCCGTTACATTTGCGTTTCTGCTGAAAAATTCGGCTGAAACTAGACTTGAGACATGATGCAACTTAATAAATAATGTATCTTAAAAATCAATCTAATGTACTTAATATTACATTTACTATGTATATATAATCATGATTTCATTGAAAAAATATTTAGATGATTATTTTTTCAAATAAAATTTTAGTCACGACTATAAATACGAGCCTCATTTTCAGTCGTAAACCATTGCTTTTGAAACGATATAAACCTATTATCGTATTCGATTGTCTTTTATATTCCACGAATACTGCACTTAGTTTTTATCGCTCTTTGAACAATTTCTGATTCTTTGACGTATAATGCTATCACACTGATCGACTTGAAATAAAATCGCGAACAATTTTGTCGACGGTAAGCTTAATCTCGCTTTTTCGAGAGAGTTGTTATTTAAGCCCGCGATAAAAAATCTAACTGTGAACGAGTGACAATCGAACGGAAACGGATTTGTCGCGGTTTTATTACATCGTGATCGCACGGTGGGATATTTTGTATATTTGCGAAGTAATAACGAGCGAATTGTCGCGAATACGAGAATTTAATAATGCGCACGGTGCCTAGACCGCTTAAAAACAACGTCGCGTTGCTCCCGCGCCGCGGAAATATTTTGTAACTTAACGGAAAAAGCTTGTCACTTTTTCTTCCGTCGAGAATCGAATGCGAGTGCAATGTGGAACGTTCGATCATACCGTCGATTGGCCGTAATTCCTCGTGGCGGAGAAGGGAGATTCTCTACTTTATCTTTTTTATTGGAATTCCCGCGTTCATCTAAACTACTTTTTCGTGCTTTTACCCCACGCAGGATATTAATCTTGCGGAGTAATTCTGAAAAGTATTCTATTTTCTCGTACCAATACGTAATTACATGATTCTGTTAATGGATTTCCAAACCATAGATATCGTTACCTTATTTATGATTGTCTTGTACTTACATTTAATCACCATCTTTATGGTGGCAGGAAACTCGAGTAAGGAGGGTAAAAGGTTCTCTTATGTATAACATTGTTATATAGCGCGACGATTTCCAATCATCGCACCGAGATCTGCACCTGCCAGTTTGTACTGGATATTTTCATATTGTTTCAACTGGATATTTCCATTTTATTTACTGAAAAGTACGCTGTAATATCGAATACTAGTTTCACTCACGCACTTCAATGATGTGTCGGCTATAAATATTCCCCGTTTTTTTTAGGAACCAGAATTGTTGTACAGGACTTTGTTGACGTAAGATTGCGAAAGATTAATTGCATTGCCGGCGGTGCTTTACGTCGTCGATCGTCACAGACTATGGTTTCCGCGCTTTATCGCGAGTTTCCCATTTACACACGCGAGGATGGACTCGTTTTGCGTGCCGCCGCGCTGTGCTGACGAGTTACGCTCTGCCGTTACGTAAAGTTCCATGTTAACGTATTTATGGTACGACCAAACGTGATTTAACGCATGCGAGGTGTGCAACCGTGACGCAGCTCGCGATGGCATAGAAATTTTTATTAGCAACCATGTTGGCGATATTTAATTCAACACTCGCTCTACCCTGTTTGCTCGTTCTTGTGGTCTTTGTAGGCAAAAATGGTGAGACAAAGAAGAACAAGAGAGTACGTTTTATTTTTGTCTTCTCTTTTCATTGTTAATCACTGTTACTATCGGAATTCGTTTTTTTCCGGCTTTTACTTCGCTAGAATGTTAAAGCTACCTCTTTTACGAGAAGCGAAGAATAAATACTTTTCTAAAAAACTTTTTTACGTATATTTTAATATGATTTTTTTTCTCGCGCATCATAATTCTTCAAACTCACATAATTCAAACAAGACGTTGTTTCGTGCGGATGAACAAAATTAACTTGTTCGGAGGAGATTCGCCGACGGTTGTAAATATGAAACTTACCGATCCTGGGTCGTTAGGAGCGACGTGATCCATTCATTCCTATAGCTCGCATGAATAAGAAGAGGAGCAGATCGATAAGAGTTTGCGTGGGAAGGGCCTTTTACTACTTTGACACGTAAATAATGACGCGCCGTGGAGCGAATCCACCACGTTCGCTGGGATTCTGTCATTTATCACGCGGCGCTTTTCAAAAACCCTCAAAAGTGTCAAGAGATGAGAGGAGGAGAAGGAGGAGGTGGGTGCACCTGTAATCGAATCCCTTTAACGGAGAACCCAGGTGGCCATTCTCGAGTGTCGGCTTAAATTGTATCGCGACCGTAGGAAACAGCGAGAGGAGGAGAGTTCATTATTAGTTCTTGAAATCCCCTGGAAACGACTGTTTTACGAGATTATAAAGAAGTTTTTTTCGACAAAGTCAAAACAAAGCTGAGAGAGCATAAGAGAGTGATAAAAGGATTATTCAATTGTCATATTTCCTATAAAAGTCTTCAATCAATTTAGCAGTTTTAATTTAACAATTTAACAGTTTGGCCTATATAAATAATATGTAATAAATCCTTATGTTAAAAAAAAAGTTTGATAGGGTACGAGATGGAATTTAAAATAATATCATGCTCCGTGGACATTTTTTTACTACTTTTAAGCATACGTTTTATGGAAGAAAGAGAAATATAATGAACAGAAGACGGATACGATTATCGATAAGTATTTCAAGTTCTCGATAGCGAGATTACGGAGGGCAGTGACTAATTGGTGTTCATTACGCAATACAATGATTAGAGAGGAATGCTTTCGAGGATGTTACAGATCGCCTGCTTTCTCGCGCGACGCGTACTCGTTACAGTCATTTATCTCAATCTTTTTAATTGATTACGCGATAGGCTGTGCCTTCTCATTGTGGATCGCGAAATGTTTCGTGGCTCCGAGGGTGAAACCTTCGAGGCACAGATTTCGCGACGAAACGGAAGGAGTCGACAGAGAGGAACGACCGTGTTTCTCTTGAATAATTCCTCGATTAGGCAAAATTACGAATCTCGTCACCCTCAGCCGAGTCGCCGGTTTTCAGGCTAAGACCGATCGACTTTCGCATCCTTGATTTCTCCGGCGATTTTATTACACGGGTTGAAAAACGAGTGGTAGAGACGCACGGAATGCGCGAGGCCAATTGGACGGGAAAAGTTTCGAAAGTCGCCCCTTCTGTTCCCCGTATAGCTCCTTCGGTTCTTCTTTCTGATCGTCTCTCTTTCCAGTTTCCTCCACCCAGCGACTTGATTCTCCCTTTACTTGTTGGCGCGAAACTTTCCACTCTTTGAGATTGAAAGGATCGTCAGTGGCTCGCGAAAGTAGGAGTTGCCGATTGAGTATGCAACTGCCGGCCGTCGCATTGGGATACGATTGTTCGTGAATCGTTTGCGCGCGATTCCTCGAATTCGTTTTCTCTTTCTCCTTTTTCCACGTGCGGCACAAGACACCCGTGGGCAAGTGCGATGTACAACGGGATAAAGTGGAGCACAGCGAAAATCGATTCTGCGAGTGTAATTGCAGTAGTAGATAAAAAAAATTGCAGATCTGGGAAAGCTGCGTAGTCACGCGATTTCTGCAATTCTCGCTTGTGTTGACTTCACGTGCCCGCTACAATTCCCCGGACGTATTGTCGGATTTAAAATAATTTTGCGGGTAAGTCGCGTCAGTCGGGAGAAAACGAGCTCACGTGCGACCACAAAGGTCGTGTAAATTGTGCCTCAGAAGAATTACACATTTATTAAACGTCGGAGTCACCGTGCTGGGAATGTTGCGTTTTTTCGGTGGCAATAGTCGAGATTGCTTTTTCCGTCTTTATGTCTTCGCAGAACTCGCTCGCGAAACGTTTGCAAGAAACTTTCACGCCCAGCACATCAATGTCGTGCATGATTTAAACGAAGTAATAACATACAATTATCTTTTAAGGTCTGACTTTCTTCCGATGCGAGTCGACATGAGCGGCGCGTAACTTCATCGATAAGTCTCATTAATTATTTTTCTTAATTGAAATTTCCCTCCCTTGTGATAATTACACAAAAGCGAGAGGGCGAAGAGCACACTGTTAACACTTTTCTCTTGTTTCTCTCTCTCTCTTTCTCTCCATCTTTTCTCTTTTTATCCATTTTTTACCGTTTGCTCGCGAATCGTGTTTTACCTGTCGCATCACTCGCTGGATTTTACTCGCGAAACGAAAAATCTCGCGTCACATGGCGGAACAAATTTGTCTACATAAACCGTGTTTCGTGAAAATTACACGCGTTTATTTTAAGTATCTCGGCGTCATTGTCAAAAATATATCGTATCTTATTTTCGGCAGCGGAAATAAGATTCAAAATTTATTTAGATTTCATGTCTTTACGAAATCTGTCGACAGCCTTTATAAGGAATACCTTCAAAGCGCGTTTCATATGATTTTAGTACACGCAGTACCACCCTCTGGCGTCGTGACCCTCGATTTAGCGCGGCGACGATCCCGGCGAGTTCCGTCACGGTACCGCTCGCCGCCCGACTCGCCTACAAATGAGCTCGCAAAGCGCCGGCAGCTTTAAGGTTAATAACCTCATCTTCGAGCGTTGAGCGAAATTAAATTGGAGCTTTTCTTGCTGGTAAGCTGCGACACGTGCGGCACGAGGGGGGCCAGTGGGCGAGTAAGCCCAGGCGCGAGGAAACCCAGCGCTGGAGAATCGTTCCAGCGTAGGCAGCCTCTCCCTTCGTCAAGTTTCGATCGAGTAGCCGGCTTCTATTCCCGATCCCGTCTTCCCTTTACTTTTCCATTCTCGCGAAACTTGGACGATACGAACGCGCGTTAGTGGCACTCGTAAACTTCTCCTATAGGTATAATCCGAATTTGCGGTGAACGATTAAATAGAATTTTTCTTGCTGTCAATTTTCCGGAAGTACCTTCCTCCAAGAACTTAAGAGTTTCTCCGTTACAAAGAACTTTAGTAACGTTATTCGTGAAAAATACTATTTATTATTTCCATCATCATGTATTGAAGAAAAATCTGTATGCGGATTTGTGATGGACGATTTAAAAAAGTATCTCCCAGTGTCGCGAGTATCCGCTCGAAGAGAATTGCAGTTAGACTTACCCGACGGTTACGGATAACATGCGAAATGATATAGAAATATCTCCCATGGACTGATATTGATGTAGTTGATATTAGGGCAGCGGGACCAATTCTCGGTGATATCGATAACAAATTGCGACAACGCGGCAAATGTCGGGAATTCGGTGCGGTTCGTTGTCTAACCGTGTTTTGCCCAAGTCCTTCGTGCTCTCCATTTTTCAATCGGCTGTCCGTCGTCGGCGTCGTTCTGTCCGACCGATTTTTTTTTATCGACGGCTGGCGACAGTCCTTTGCGAGCGGAATCCGGGCTATCGACGTCACTCATCCGCCGGCGACTGTCACGAGGGATTTGTCTCGTAAGTCCCCGTGGGATCCAGCATGAGCATTTGTCGTCTATCGGTGGATCCGTGTAACGTGTCATCCTCTAGGTCGGTCTTGGTACTATGACGGGGTGTTTTACCATGAGAATAAATTTCACGGAGTGTTGCAAGCATTGGATTCGTCAGAGTAATTAATTTGAATAATCGCGACCAGATTTTTACGATACATAAAAATTTAGAACAAATTAAATTAAAAAAAAAATTATAAATTTCTTGCTCCCTTTTTTAATTAATTTATATTGAATTTTTGTTCGATGGAAATATAATGTAGAAATATAATTATAATTGAGGGGATTATTTAATATAGAGAGAGGAGAGAGAAAAGAGAGAGAGAGAGAGAGAGAGAGAGAGAGAGAGAGAGAGAGAGAGAGAGAGAGAGAGGAAATGAAAATGTGCGTACCTACATCTCGCCATGAAATGAAGATAAAGACTTATTTTGAGCCGAACTTTCCTTCTGAGCGAATCATGCTAATTTGCTGAAAGTTCCGCAAATACCGCGGCTTTCTGATCCTTCCAAGATATGACGCGTAATTAAATTGAAATATGTAAATGTAATGAAACGTAAAGGTATATATATATATATATGTAATTAACAAAGATACTTATATCTCTGCTCTTATTGTTAGATCGTTTTTAAAGAAATTCTCGCCTTTCTTTTTTGAAGCATATAACGAAGTGAAATAGTGAAAAGTTGTCATTGACGATGAGCCGATAAGTGAATCTATCAATGTCGCGTGCGAACGGTATAATAACTAGTACACTGTTCGACGTGTGTCCGCATATAGGATATATTTGAATCTATAATCACACATTCGTCCCACCTGTCAGCTGGCTTCGATACGAATGACGTTCGCTGTCGGGTAATGTCTGGCAGCTGTATTGTCAGATTTACAGCATCCGGAAACTGACGCCACGGAATTAACTAAGCGTATCTGCTACGATGACACAAATATCACTGTCGCGTGGGGCGCGGCCGCGATGCCGTTATCCGTGATTATCAAGAAACAGTAAAAAAACCTGGCGTAATATGCAAGTAACCTTTCATACAGGCCGCCCCAAAATTTGCATTTGACGTGACGTTTTTCTCAACAATGTTTTACAAGACTTAATTCTTTCTTTAAAGTTTCTCATATTTAATATTAAGTATAGATTTAATCAGTTTGTAATTAAGAATTTACTACAGTAAAGTTAATTAAGAAATCAGAATATGCGGTCGCCCTATATTCTCTTACGCAGGAATGAAAAGAAAAAAAGAAAAATGCGAAGATCGTATGACAGCTGCATTAATACATTCGAATGGTCACAGAGCAGACGTATCTTCAAATCAGACTGATCACAATTCGGCTCATGAATAAATATTTCGATGCGCGTCTATAATCACCCTGTATTTCTATGCATATCTCGCCGCGCTATTATTACTATACTTCGACCCTGCTCGTCGTTCAGCCGGATGCTGTATCCGATCATTACATTTGAGTATGTTACACGGCGGACGTCACGCCCGTCTCCGCCTTAAATGCTAATAACAAAAAGTTGAGTCGTATGCTCGTGGAGTTTGCTAGGAGATAATGAAACAGATTAATCAGAGGAAAGGAAGGGAGAGATAAAAGCGAGGGATGCGGAGGAACGAGGAGGAAGAGTAGAAAGAGCGGGGCGCGGTAAATGAAACAATGGTGAAAGTGTTGCTGGGAGCAAAATACTTAGCCGACGACGGTAAATTATTTCAGTGCCGATAAATTTAACGATGAAAGGCTTATCTCTCGCGGGAATTCGCGCTCTCACGCTTACATACGTGCCAACCGAAGTTTGCCGGAAATTATTTACCGAGGAGTTTGAGTACAGCACGTGATCCCCGTGATGGAAGTTCCGTTTTCGTAAATTTCATTAAAGGCACACGGGAACACGTAACTATTTCCATGAGCTGTCGGAGTAAAAGAAAAATCCTTTTCGCGCTTATTATAAAAAAGATATTTCAGAATATATTTTGTTTTCATCATTTTTTTATATAAAGCAAAGAAGAACGTAATCTTATCTGTAATTTAATATCAAAGTTTCTTAATAATGATAAACGTTAAAATCATATAAGGCGTAAAGCGTGTATTTTTTTTCTAAAAATCAGTGTCTTATACAGGTGAAGAAGGAATCGTTATTAATTGTGTTAAGATACGCCGAAGTGGGTGGGATAACTTTTGATCGCCTAATTAAGCCCGTCCTCTTGATCCCTCAAGATCCCTCTTGAGAGACGGGAAGTTCCGTCTTGTTCCGATTAACTCATAGTTAAACTTCATATTATCTTCGCGCAATCGCGCGCAAGAAGGAAGGGCGGAAAGGACCGCGCAACACTAACCACCCATCCTATCGTCCGACTCGTCATCGTACAGGCTGCATTTACATACGCAAATCCGGCTTGCACACCCACGTAGAATGGCAGACCCGGATGTTTCGAGTGGGTGCAAATACTCGGCCGTTGCACACGCGAGAGTACAGAAACAGTGGTGGTTACGCGAGTAGATTCTGACCTAACGCCGAGCGTGAATAAATCCGAGGAGATTTGCGCTCTCTCCATGCATCCACCTTTTCCAGAGGAAACTAATTACCGAAATAACGTTTGCGTACGTTATTTAGGAAAAGTTAGACACGGCGGAAACGCGCTGTTTTACGTCAAAGTGATACAGATAAGAGTAGCGCGAGCCAAAACGTCGTGTTGCGCTTTGCAACGCGCAATTTTTTCTGTTAAAACAATTAAAATTTCAGGTGTCTGAAAATTTTTAAGTTTCCTGTTGTTTTAAAAAATGTATTTAATAAGAGAATTGCTTGTGCGCGCGTTAACATCAGTGTTTTAGCTAGCGTTGCAATCTTCATCCGCTACTCCCTTTGATTTTGAATCAATATTGTACATTCTTGTTATTGTGCTGCTTTACATTTGCGCGATACAGAGTTCTATTTCTAAAAAAATAACAATGTAAACTCAGGATTGAAAACAGATAATTCCGAATTTTTTTTCTTTTCGAGATTTTTATTCTTGCAGAGGATATTAAGAATGGCTGACTATATGGAATTTATAACTACTTACATCTCCTTTATGTCAATATTAGAAATTGTCATAATATTTAAAGCAATCGCTGAGAAAGTTATTATTTAGTTAAACGTTAATTAATTTAACGCTTTGCTATTTATCTAACACAACAACATAATGTTTGCCCTCCACTCATGTATGATGAACTTGTTCGATTCAATTACACAAAATGCATGCTCGCTTTCACGCTAATTATAAGATTTGTCTTTGGAAATGTTTTTGTCGACATTTCTGGTCGATTGCTTGTATTTTCTCTAAGACCGTCTGTAATACCATCGCTTTTCCAAGATAACAGTTGCCAGAAAGAACAGCAAAACAAAGAAGTCCGAGAGAGCGCCGTATTCTCCTCCACAATTCCTGCGGACTCGCCGTTCGCTTCCTCCGGTGCACACTGATGTACTCGGAAATTATTCATGAAATTTTCCAGAGGACAATGTAAACTTACCAAGACTCCGACCGGGTACTCGAAAGGTTCCCGAAAATACATAGGCTACGTTCCTATACACGGAAATCAAAAGAGAACTTTTCGCTCGCCGACACATATTCACTTATTCATTACTTCCTTATTTAATTTACTAATAACCCGATATGAACAAACCGTTAACTTTAGACGGACTTTATCGCGAATATTTTAATGGCATTTAATTATTATTTACTGAATGAATTGCGATACATTGAATGAGTACTCATAGCTGTGCACTAATAAGATTTGAGAGAAAGATGAATATGTTTTTCAGAATTAACTCTAATTAGAAACCACTTCCCGATCTTCGTACATAATTATCTTGGTACAAAGGTAAAAGTGGCAGTAATAAGACAGCGTGGAATACAAATTTGTTTTTATTAGCTACAAATTAATACAGACGTACATAAAGATATAAATTTGAAGAGTAGGAGGCTTTGATAACTTTGATAATAAATATCAAAGCCTCCTATCCATTGGTAAAAGGAACGAGTTAATTAAGAGCTCAGCGCGATAGACAGTGCGCAAATTATTCTTCTTTGTTGAGTTTATTTTGAGCAGTTTACTTTTGTATGTTTCGGTTCTAGTTTTGGGTCAACAATTAGTCATCAATTTATTCCGGCATGTCTATCGGTTACCTTAGTAACGCTTACGATGTGGAGAAGTGTATAAAACTTCCCCATCGGTTCCAATCACAAAGGGAGAACTTGTCTAGTGATTCTGCTTAGTTCTGCTTAGTTGAAACCATTATTTATATCAAAACTTCATCGACTTTTGTATTTAAAATACAAAAACGGAATAAACACATGTTTATAATTTACGCGTGACTCTTCTGTCCTCTTTCGTTGGTTTGTCCGTCTCATTCATCAGCGAGGCGAAGAAGAGAGGCAAAGCATTTTGCTCGCGAGCCAGAACTTAGACAGGCCCGCTTTAGATGATGGCGCACAGTCGACCGAGTCCGGTCACCGCCGATCCTTAGCTTACTATTACAGGGCACCCACGGTTGAAACTATCTCGAGTTACACGTGCGAGCGACTAAGCCAGTAAGTAGAGTCCATTACTGCACAAGGGGTGTCCGGCGCGAGCCAGGCGTTCTTTCTCTCCTTAAATACTAGTAAAATACCGGATGCTGCTTCACATTCGAGACATCAATCTTCTGTTCTGACGGAAAATACTTTACAAGACGCATCGTTCCTTGCGGAGGTAAAGTCTTAGAGTTAAGAGATTCCTTTTCTTCTAAGAAGTTGCGAGAAAAAACAGTGACTAATTAAACTCGTGAAGAAGATCATAAATTCATCAAAGAATTGGCGATAGTAGCCGATGATAAAGAGCACGATTTTCGGAGCACACCCTGTATTTGTCATCATGATTTTCGCTTTCGTGGCGAAAGGACGGAAAGGGGCAAGTTGCGGGAATCGGGTGCAGGGTGAGTTGCTGACGGCGGTGGCGAAAGCGTACGTGCTTACGGTAGAAAGGGTTGGCTGTTATAGTTGGGTTACCTGCCCCCCGGTTTTCCCTTAGAAGGTGAGTCCGAGCGAAGTGGAAAGAGCGCTCTTTGGGGAGAGATTTCACGGAAACTTCTTGTCGGAGGGCAGTTTCGCTCTGCCATCGCGCATCAAAGGTGATCCGAAACGTCCATCAACGAGATAAATGTAAATTGCGGATAAGAATCAAAAGAACGAGTTCTAGCATTATCAAGAGAAATACAGAATAGCCATGTGTTAACAATCAATTATCTCTTATAATACCAATGAAAAAAATTTAAGTAATATAATATAATCTGATGATACGTAGTGGTAATTACATTAACAAATATTTATTATCAAATTAAATAAATGGTGTTGCCTTGAGGTTTTTTCATAACTACAAAAAGCTATTCTTCTGCATTGTTTGGTCGAGAGTAATTTGCGTATAAAATTTAATAAAATTACTGAAAATTAGCGAAGTGAATCCTTTTGTAGATATGTAGATGTGCATGCATTCGTCCGTTTCGTAAAGTTTCTTTCAATTTCAAATTAATCGAGTAAAAATTGCTATTAAACGGAATTATTCAGTGCAACGTGTAGCAAGTACAAGCCAGGAATTACGGTGCGCGTAAAAGGTCACTGGCTCTCATCGGTCGCGCTTTTGTTCACGAAAGTTAATTACATCGAAATAATACGCGCGACGCATATATGACATGGATGTTTACATTGCAACGACGCCATCGGGGAAATCCTTTTTGGCGTACAAACATCGGCGGTATGCGCTTTCTCTATTCCGCAAGATAGGTAACGGAAAATAGAAACGACGCGAATACGTAACAGCGTTCTGACAGCAATTTCGTAATTTTTTATAATTATATTGTAAATGGATTGCGAGGGAAAAATGCAGCTGACAAGCGATGAAAATACTCAACAGCCATGGAAATAAGAGTGTGGAGATAGATTTTTCATATTTTTCGAGGAACGAGGAGAGGACTTAAAACCATAAAAAAACAGTACAATAAAATGTCCCTCTTGTAACGTACAAAATTTATTTATTTTACTTATTAAATTGAAGTACTTGAATTTTATTAGCAGAAGATTAGCATCACATATTACCTATTTTACTATCTCAAAAATTGATTAAGCAATAAATAAATTTAAATAGAAATATTTGGTAAATCACAAGGATTAAACTTTAAGTAGATTTAAAACATAATAGAGATAAGAGATAAAGTATTTATATTCACGAATACATGTTGAATGAATTACCTCTCACGACATCCGTCAAAATCGTTCGCGTTGCGGAACGTAATGCGAACGATTTTTCCGATTAAGTTTGCGATTAAATTCTACGGTGCGAGAAGAAGGAAACGGCGGTTATTTAACGCCGCTATAAAATCGCAGAAGAAGTGAACGCTTGCAAGCTTCCGGACGTCGAAGGAAAGTAATTGAAAGGATAGGAATGGGGACAATGAGACGAAAGAAACGAAAGGACAAGAGAAAGAAAGAGAGAGAAGAATAGATAGATAGAGGGAGAGAGACAGAGTGAGGGAAGAAGGAGGTCGAATGCAGGCGGGAAAAGGCACGGCAGCCACTGCAATGAAAACACTGTACGGAGAATATTAAAGAGCCGAGTGCTCGGAACGACTGAACGCTCTTGTCCGATGATGTTTCCTGTAAAGTTTGCCGAGCAGACTGGAGAGCTAGTTTCTAACGGAGCGAAGCTCTTCTGAAATGACTGAGGGCAATAAAAGCTTAGGAAGGGAAGGAGGTGTTGCAGTGGTGAGCCGTGCCGCGTGCAGCGGCAGATACCAGCTAGAATAATGAACGTCGGTGTGCTTAAAACCTCCCTTAAAACGGGTGCCCTACTAGTCGCGCAGGATGCGTCGTTGTTTGCAATGATAAGCCGCTCGCGGCCGGCAGTGTCTTCCGCGGCATACTTTGCGCGAGTCCAACAAGTAAATTGTACAGAATACTGCGGTATTCAGGGCCAGAGGAAATTACCGGAAACTTAATGTTTAGGCACGGATTATGGATGATTGCGACATTAGGATGAATTTTATTTTATTTAAGATTTTGGAGAAAAATTGAGGACTTAACGTTTATTTAAATTCTACGAATTCATGTTCGGAATTTTTTAATTATATTAATAATATAAGTTATAATCGTTGCAAGACCTCTCTCTCTTTTTCCCTTTCTCCCTATTAGTATATCTAAGATGGTAAATTAAAATTGATACGCGATACGAAAACAGCATGGTTAATCAGCTTCGATTCAGAAATACAAGGCAATAAGCAATAAAGATGTCTATGGCACTCGCGCGTGGTGTATTTTCGTTATCGCCGGGTGCGATCTAATAGAGCAGCGTTGTTGCTTGTTGTTCAAATTCCACGACGGTGGAACAACCGTCGCTATTCTCTGTCCTCGGCAAGAGTAATAATGTCTGCGGCGGGGGTTGGCGAAATAGACAGCGCGCAAGGGCCGGTGGCGAGAGCGCCGACCGAGATGAAAGCTGAAAACGGATGAGAAAGGATGGTAAGAGCTAACGTAGTCTCTAATGGACGCCAAACAGGACAATGTTACACTAAAGCACGACACACACAATGTATACCAGCTATCTCTTTGCCAGTCTCTCTCTCTCTTTCTCTTTCTCGCACACCCTTTTCTTCCTTTAGAGTTTAGATCAATATTTCCGCTTCATTGAATTCGTCGTCTATGATCCTATATAAATGATTTGCAAACAAGTTTGCAGGAAAATTCATCCAAAGATTACCGTAGAGATTCCGTCAAAATTTCGAAAATCTTGTAAGGGCTCGATCATGATAGTGACGACTAGCGTGTGATGCATGTGAATTAATTAGGTCACTCTAATGTAATGATAGCATGGAATATTTTGGAGAAATAAAAAAAAAACAAATTATGCGAAATTATTAACGGTAAAAAATATTTGAACAATAATGAGAAAATTAAAAAAAGATATAAATTATAAAAGATAGAGGAAGAAATGGTTGCTTATTTTAAGCTTTTACGGATAAGGTAAATTAAGGTAAAACGTGGAAAAAATATGGAAAATTTTTGTGTACGGAACAATAGAGAGGATAGAAAAGAGCTTTAAACGACAATTATTATTCAAGAGAAATTTTCATAATCGCGAGTATTAAATGTTAGACGTGCTTCGAGAGAGAGACGGGTGCATTAATCGCGTAGTCGAAATAAATCCGGCTGATTCCGCGGAACGCCAGTCGATGTCTGGGGCGTCGTTTCGAAACGTTTCGAGGTAATAATGTCATTTCGAGTGGCTCTTCTTATCGAGGGTGCAGAACGTCCGGCCACTCAAAGTCGAGTTACACACAGGCGACCCTCGCCGACACACAAGCCCGATTCTGGAGAAAAAAAGAAACGCCGACGAAGAACTCGGAAATAGGCAGAACGAGAAAGCGAGGCGTCTCGACGTCGGCGACGACGAGGAAACGCGCGACGAGGGGGAGCCTCGTTGCACGGCGGGAACGATATCACGAAAACGGCGCGAGGATTATCGCGCCGGTCGAATTTAAATGGCCCTTTCGGTACGGGGAAGGCGGGATGGGCGAGTTTAATCGAATCAATCGAATCCAATTAAAGGCACCCTCGAGTGCGAGACCCGACTACGCTGCCTTTCGCCCTGAGCCTCGTAAGACGTAACGGCTAACCATTTCGAAGCTCTCGATCCTAAACGGAGGCGAAGGAACAACGGTATGAGGGAACGTGAGTAAAGGAAAGGGAGAAGGACAGAGAAGGATAGAGTTTCCTGCTTAGAGGAGCTTTTCCTGTCTCGAAAGGGAGACACGACGCTCGCACATCCGGGCTTTTCTCCGGCGAACTCGCGATAGGATGTGACGGTGACGGAGGATGGTTCCGCGTGGAGGGATACCGGAATTATAGTTGACAATGATGTGATAAAATCACGATATCGTGAGTTTATCTCGATTCTCGTCGCGTTATTATGAATATTTACTTTACGCTCATTATTAATAAAAATACTGGAAGGGATAAAAGTGGCCAACAATTTTTCAATTTCTTTATTGTTTAGGAAATTATTTTATCTTATTTATTTTTGCAAAAATTACTTGAATTCTATAGATTTTTGTACAAATTGTTTAATTTGCTGCGTGAAAATCTCCATTTCTGACGTTCCATCTCTCACAGGTGTTATTGTATTAATGTCTCGATAAATCCTTCTCTTGCCATATCCTGTAGCCCCTTGCCTGTGATTATCCGCCGTGTGAAACTGATATGTGCACTTTCTTAAATTACTTTCGTTTTATCCGAGTTACATTTCATCACCGACTGCCCGCTGGTTTCGTCTGTTTCTGCCGTTACTTTATTAGCGCCTCGCTACACAGCGAGAGACAAAATCTTTTATCAGATCGTAGATCTGCTATTTCTTTCTGTTGCTTTCCTCGTAATTTACGTCATAATACAACAAGTTATACCAGCAAAAGTTTAGTTTCTTTTGATTATACTTAACGTATTAAATAATTATGTTTTAAAAAGGAAAGAACATTTCTTCCTCTGTTATATAATACTTGAATGAAAAACTTATTACGACTCGATATAATTTTAATATAGCTTTCTCTGATACATCTACTCTTTTTCAGCCGTGTGTTAGCCTTTAATAAATTGCCATAACATTTATTAATCTTCGCAGTATCACGATTAACGCGCGCTTCGCGCCGCTTTGAATCACGTCGAGTTTTTTTTCCTTTCTCGTCTGCGCGACGTCAATGGGTCCGGCGAGTGTACGCGCAAAACTTAGTAGAAGCGCCGGTGCATTTTTAATTATTAATTAACGCCACGCGAAAGATAATGCCGCGGCTTAAAAGTTGCCGCACGTAAACTCGCGGGAACGTTGTTCGCGCGTCTGCGAAAACACAGGGTCCGCCGTAAGACCCTCATTAACCGTCCGATGCAAGTCGCTTTAACCGTTAAATCCGTCGGACGCATATTTTTCCTCCATCTTCCGTTTAATTTCTTACCTCTCATTTTTCCGTTCGTATCTTACCTGCGCGAGGCTATTCCTCGGTTTATTGCCGGTCTTGACTTACGGTCATATAATGAGGAAGAGCATCAGCATATTTAATTTTGATCATAGTTTAGTAGACCCCATTGGTGGCAAAGTACTTAAAGTTTATTAAGAAGCACGATGTTTTTCAAGAATATTTTATACTGAAAAGTTACATGAATTATTTTTCGGTTCTTATAAGTAAAAAAACGCGAAAATTAATGAGCACCATAAATTCAGAATAAATATCATTTTTGTCTGTAATTTTTCTTTGTAGTTTAAATTCGTGTCAGAATAACGTAATCGGGTCGTTACATAATTATATCGAGAAGCGAAAAGTGGGACTTAATCTTAGGTACAATTCGCGGTGAAACGCGGCTTACTCTCCGAAACGTGTCCGATCGAGGTCACCTGAAGTTGCAACGCGGATTAGTTCTCCGTGTGTAATCAGGGGAGAAATTACAACATGAGGATCCTCTGACCGCTGCGGTCAGTATGTAAGTGACTCGGTCAGCGGACAGCGGACATTTCGATCCTTGATGGTATCGAGGATTCGGGAATTCTGTCCGTGGCAAATGCCGTATGAACGTAGCCGTTTGCACGGCTCCGCGCAATTTACATACCTTGACCAAATTATAGATGGACCGGATTCAACAATTCGGGATTGTTCTCGTATTGTTGGCGCTGTCCTTTCCACTCGCCGACAAATTCGTTGTAGTGGAATTGGCAGATCGGTTAACCATTTAACAAAGATATTTCCTCGCGATAGAAAAGTAGGCTGTTACACAATAGAAAAGTATAATTTTTTTATGAGTCAATTAAAATGTTACAAATAGAAAAACAATTAAAATATATACGCGAAAAATTTTACTACAATCGAAAGGTATTTTAGAATGTCTTTGATATTTTATATACACAATTCGAATTAAATATTTGCGAATCAAATTGAATTTAATTCAGAATCAATTAAATTGCGATGGAAACGGCCGTTTCCAGATTTAAAATCCCGATATTAAATTGGTCGCTTTTAAATAAATTTATCTTCAAAATGTGACAAAAGTAAGAGTGCCGAAGCTCTCCTCTGATTACGTCCTCGTAAAGAAGAAGCTCTTTAATAACGTGAAATGCGGAGAGAAAATTTTACACTAAAGAGAGCTCTAAAAATCCTTATCAATTCGTCGAGAGAAAAAAGGATATTAACATTTTACAAAGCGACTAGTAAGTGGATGGTAGGTTCTCGCCTTTGTCCATCATACAGGAAAGCAACAGACTATTGTTTTTAGTCACTAAATCAAGGATAACATGGAGACTGCCTCGATTTATAATATTACAAAGATTAGTATTACTTATCATTATTATATCAAGTGTAATTGTATTTTGAAATTATCTCCTTGCTTAGTTAAAATTGCCTTTTTCATTTTCATTATTTTATATTAATTACATTTACCACTATTCTGAGAGGATTTGGTTCTGCAATGTCAAGTAAATTAGCTGTTCTTCCGTCTCTAAATTATACATAGAGCTCTTTGTACTTTCATAATGTCGGATAATCCGTGTTCGAGCACGGGAAGATAATGTTGTCAAAAGTGGAGAGCCTGAAGAAGTTTTGCACCCTCCCAAGTAGGTGTTTTACACGAGGCGTCCAAAATCTACTTCCGGCACTTTCGACTTTCCACACAAAACGCGCAACAAACTTATCCCCGTTACACATCGTGAGAGGCGAAGTGAGATATGGATGACACTGCCTGTGCAATCTTGCGCCTTTCGTGTGCAGCGGGACGTAAGTAGACTTGAAAATCGCATTTTCAAAAGACGAGAGGAAAGGAAACGCCTTCAAGAAATTCTTTGAAATGTCGTTCATTTTTATAGCTTATTTCTTTTTAACACTTAATTCGTAATTCGTATATTCACTCACGAACAATTGCTTTTTTTTCTAAATTAATTTTTGAGGGGTGGACCGATTATGTAGCGTTTGTTAAAATGACATATAACTTTTTTTGCAAATTTGAAACTTAAGAAAGCTTCGCTGAAAAATAAGAACTTTTAGAAGCTGTGTGAAGCCGCTATCAGCGCGTCATCCGTGCGACTATCTCACGTTCAGGTTAAATTCTCTCGATCCACCGAGCAGAATCATTCGATAGGCGTTGGAGCGTGTGGCGTTCGACTTTACGTTCTCGTGAAAATGTAAAGATCCATCGTCTTCACGTTGGCGTTGTATTGCGTGAGTGAAAAAATAAAAGATCGCGATGTTAGAGCCACGTCATTGGTCCTCGCAAAAGCGTATATCAACTACGGCGGTTGTAGGCCGCTATTTACCGTCTGAAGCGATTGTTCCGCGTTTTGTGCCGCTAGAATTGAACTTCGTTGTAAATCTTGTCGTGAGAAAATATAATAGAGTTGTTCTTTCATCCTGGAGTTGATTCTTAACTCATATATCTTTTAAATTCTATCGTTTATTAATGGATTAGAAATGAAGCAGTTTGTTATATGATGTTCTTCTGTATTATGGTCATTACTCATTAGAAGAGTTCCGATTGGCCATTCTGGTTGCGGTGCAGTCAGTATATCGCCATGGTGCTTGCATTGCAATGCAAACGGCGCTACCGCGTATTATGTTGCGCGATGAGGTTGCAGCTAAGAATCGCGGTGCGGAAACGTCGCGCCGTCGACGCGGCGTTAATCCCCGCGCACGACAAACAACACTTTACACCCGCGGAAGAGCGGGTGAGTCATAAAGATTTTTTGCTATAAATATCGTACGAGCCAGGGGGAGGGTTGTCGACCTCTTCCGTTGTCGTTTTCTATTTTCAATGCACGTTGGTTGGCGCGAAAGCACCCACCACACTGGATGGCGTCCCGACGTGTTAAGATCTCGGTGTAATGGAGGCGTTAGCGCGGTTCTTAACGCCGATGACAATGTCGATTCGCGAACAATTATATTATTCCCGGTCTCGCGGAACTGTTCCACGAGCAGGAATGACGTTGTGTCTGGGCGAGCGTAAAACCGCGCGCGACGTAAATTACTTTTATGATTACGTCCGACTCGCGACGCGAGATAGTGCTCTTATAACTCCACATGACGCATATGCGCTTCATCTGGAGAAAGGAGGGAGGGAAGAATCGCTTTCCTGCTTTACTGTTCCCAATATTTTCAAGATATAATATTTCCCGCATGTTTGTACATATATAGATATTAAAAGACATTTTTATAAAAATAAAGAATAAATAGACGAAACATTATATTATTTAATATTTTATTATTATTTTTTATGTACTATTAATATACAGCTATACATTATTTAATGAAAATGTAATTTTATAAGATATTATTATTTTACACATATATATAACATATACAATTTTTATTTGTACAAAGCAACGCGTAATGCGAACAATCGCGAATTAATTCTACGTTTTAGCATCGCGTTTTCCCATTACGATTTTTGTCGATAATACTACGTCGCGCCGGCTCGTTGTTTATTATTTATACGTTACATTTGCTTGCTTAACTAATTGTATTTGTAAACTATGGGTCTTTATGTAAAATTTACCGAGCGGTCAGTATATTAATTAACAAAGCCGCCGATCACCAACGATGGGATATAAGATTCCAACGAGATATCATTATGAGAGAAAGGAAACCTTTGCTACATTATCAGCGGAACGTCTAATTTACAGCAATTTAAATATTGTAATAAACGAAAACGACGGCACGCCAGCCAGCCAGCCAGCTAGCGAAGCAATTTCCGTACGTGTTCGGCGCAGACTCCTTTCCATATAGACACGCCGCTCTCGCATGCCGGCAAAGTTTCGATTCCTGATGCTCACAAGTGCAACCTGCAACCCCCACTCGGCCTGATGATCGCCCTCTTCCTCTCTCACTCTCTCTCTATTCCTCCCCAAAGAGTCGGCGATTGAGAATACGGAAAGTACTTATAGCAGGGATTGTAACGCCGAGAGTTTGTCGTGAGCACAAGTGCATGAGAAGGTAGTAAAAGGGGAGAAAAGACAGGAACGGGACATAGTTGGCGAAAATAGAGAAGACAGGAGAACCTCGCTTATAGGAGTGCAGTCACTGTATAGCAAGAGTAAGTAAAGTGTGAGAGCTCTCACGAACACGAGAGACGACACACGATTTCGTTTCTCCATCGTTCGATGTAGCAGGAGACCCGGAGGCAGGGATGAATGTATGTCAAGATGACACATTCTCAAACGAAAATTTCACACTTGAAATACTAATTATCAAATTACGTTAGGAACTCTCAATCGATTTGAGAGGCATTTATTTTCAAAAACATCTGGTTTTTTAAATAGATCAACTCAAAATTTAACAACTGATCAACTGAAATTTAACAAATCGTTTGAATTAATTATTTGAAATTAATGGAAGATAACACAGAAAATTTCGCAAGTGTTTCAGTTTTTTCAAGTTTCTAATATTTTGCTTTCAATATAATTTCAATGCAAAAAATCTCGAATAGGTCTGGACGGTAAGAGAGATAAGTCAGAGAAAAATGAAAAGTAAAAAGAGCCGTCAGGTTACAAAATAGATATTAGAGGATGTGTGCTAGAAGTGGAGATCAAATTAGTCGCAAGTGAATGACTTCATTACCGATACACTTGGTGATCCGCCCGGTGATGCCTGGTTCTGTGCAACGGGTGTCTGAGTAACGATGACATTGCCTTGTTTGCCTCTCTTTGGCGGCAGCGAAAGTACTTGCGAAGTATGCGAAACTTCTTCATGGTTGCGAACTTGCTCGGCGATCGAGTCGGACGGCTGAATAGGCCTGAAACGAAAGTGCAATTAAGGCACGAGTTTGGACATTTCAACAGTTGTGTCAAAATAGGAATATTTTATTCTAAAAACTCTTTTCCTCTGCTCTCGCAAATTTCTTCAATTCTTATTTATAACCTTGATTGAAAGCATTCTTAGTAATAAATCAAACTAAAAGTCTAGTATATGTTCGCAAATTAAAGGATATAATAAATTTATATCCATTAATCCATTAATAGCCTCTTTATTTAGTTTATCTCAATGAGATCTCAATATATTTAACGGTTCAAGAGATAATAGGTGTGTTAACACTTAAATGAATTACCCTTATAGTCACTTTTACAGAGAAAAAAATGAGATAATAATCCGTGCGTGCATCTGAAATAAATTTAATTTAAATTTAATTCAGTGTTTCACACACTATCAATTATCAACCGCGATTATAATTGCGAAAGGCAATGGCTTTTATTACGTTATTTATGTCAAGTACGTACTAATACGTACGTTTAATATATTGCTATTTATTTAGTTGAGTGGTTCAGGGTTTGTTTGTTCAAATGGCCGTATTATGATTTGCTGTATTATGTAGCAATTGTGTTCTCCGTGTGTTTAGATAGGGCGAAGTTCGTTTGTCACAAAGAGCTCGCATGTTCACTCGACGTCTCGCGTGTTGCGAAAAAGCGCACGCGAAATTGCAATTGTTATTATTGATGAGAGTTATTAAAAAAAAAAACTTGTGCTTCCGAGTTGTATTGGCGTGCTTCTCAAATTAGCGCTATCAATAAGCATCCGGTTCTCATAACGCTGACAATACGATAACTCGTTGTAGACTATACCAATTATTTAACTAACGATCATTTCGCAGTGATAAACTTGATAGTTACTAAAATAATTAACAAGTAGCAATTTTGTTAATTTTTTTATCGGGAAATTGCTTCTCCCTTACGCATCGTCTCGTTCATTTATTTAAGTTTCGAGCAACCGTTCCAACTGTTGCGAAATATTACATGCGGGGACTTCCGAATATTTTTTCCCGGCTTTTCAAATGCGCGATATGTTTCCTCCGCAAACAAAAAGATCGCGTGCCACGGGTGTAATGCGCCACTTGAAGTTCCCCAATCGTAACTCGCTTGTTGGGAGGCCCTCTCGAGCCCTGTAATTTGCCGGGTACCTCATATCTTTCCCGAGGAGTTGCCGCTTGTTTCCTCTCTCGAGCGTCCACTCTGGCGTTCTCTTGTCTATGTAGTAATTACCCTTTCGAGATATTCTCAATTATCGCGCGCCCTGCTCTCCGCGTTCTGTTCGGACGTCACCCACTTAACCTTGCGAATAATCTCCCCCACGTGAACTCCCGATCGAAATGCCCTCGGCTACTCCGATCCTTCAATTATCTCGCGCCACCGAGACTTTCGATGGTTCCCCGTAAGTAGAACGTCGGCTTTTTCATGTGGCTGCCCACTAGATTTATCTTATTAATATCTGCATTTTCTATTACTATACCATAATGATATCCATTTCGGTCTGTCGGAACATCAACGAGAATTTCCGCAGCTTCCACGGAGGAGAAGATTTTCAATCGGTTTTCCGCGAAGCCCCGCCTATCTACCTTCGTATAACTATTTCGTAATTGTCCATCAGGGTCTTCCCCATTTCGCGTTCTCGTCGAAAGCTCTCGAACTCTCGACCGACCGTCGAGGCTGTCGTAATGAGCTCGCCAATGTACAACTCGTATCGTTCATTTCTCTATCTTCGATCGCCAAACGATCACGTCGAGGCACTAAATACGGAAGTCCGCCCACGTGCTTCCACGTGCAAAGAACACCCTGTCGAGTGTTCGCGATACGCGAGTGCGTCAACATTCGTTATCGGCTCGCCTTCTTCGTTCTCGTTTTCGGCCAGTCGCGCGCTTTTTGCGCGCATCGGCTGTACGGCTGTAATTGGAGGGTCCACCAACCGCCCCCTTCCTCCATTTCGAGAGGATGGGATTTTTACCGGTAACGTAAAATATCTTTACCAGGGGGACACATGAGGTAGTTCTCTTTCCACGCGCTCCCTCTTTCTCTTTCTTTCTATCTGGTCGATTCGCTCGCTCACTCGCTCGTTCGTACGCGGAACGTTTAATTAATCCCGGTTTACCTTTGAACCCGGACGCGAGCCGCGAACCGGAGTACGTTCAATTAATGATTTTTGATATAAGCTCTCGGTCGTGCTGCGACCGCAGACGACAGTGCATTATATTGTCGGTGCGGCGAGTGTACGCGGCCCCGATTAATTCAATTGCGCCGCGCGCTCGCACCGCGAATTTCAAAGCGCCGCTCGCTCTTTCGCGATACGTGATAAAAAGCGTGGATCGAGGGAGTTATGGGCCCCTTTTCCGATCTTTCTGATTTTTAGTTTCGTTAGAGGCTTTTTTCGTACGTAGTCGAGCACGAATCGGGAACAGAATCGAAATTTTCGACATAATTGAAATAATTTTTGTACAAGACACTTTTCTCTCGATTATGCGAACAGTCCGCGAGATATGAAATGAGAAATGATAGACATTGATCTTTTTTTCTTTTCCCCTCCCCCGTTACAGTTGGCGATTTAGTTTTAATAAAATTTTACGTAGCCGACTTTGTAATTCGGAATTAATGCGGTGACATTCGAGATCTCCGTAACTTTTGCGACGTGTCTGTGCGCGATGGTATGAACGCATGAATAATTCAATCCTTCTACAAATCGCTTCTTATTCGTAGAACTTTGCTATCGATTATGTCATACCGCGAGCCGCGCAAGCTATGTCGTATCCATTAAGTTACATTCGATTGCGAGTGTTCTTTTTGTGAGCTTGGGATAATTCAAGCTGGGATGGCTCAAGGATGTATTAATAATGTGACCACTGATTTTTATAATAAATAATTGTAAGATCTCTATTTTTGCAAAACATAATACCGCGTTTAAAATTGCAATCATATAACAATTGAAAATTTGTAGCGTAAAACGTTTGCCTTTTTCATAGAAATATATATGATATGGGTATTTGTTTCATTACTTTGTATAATACTGTCGATTCAATGGTTGGCCATCGGTTGTTTATCGATGCATCTATGCTAACAATACAAAAACCGTATCATGCTTCGTTGAAGCAGCGTTTTACGCCGATCCTTTTTACGCTTGGTAAACAGCGTTAATTTATTTGAACTAGGCAAGAAGGATCGCTATCGATCGCGAAAGAATACGTGCGATAGGACGAAAACGCGGGCGTAACTTTTGTTAAGTGCACAGCCGGCTCTTATTTTTTTTTCTCTCGCACGCGAGAAACCCTTGTCTCGTCGTCGCTTATTTACGGTTGCGGCGGTCATTCTCGGTCGTATACGAAATTACGGGACCGTGCTCGGCATGCCCCTGGCCCGCGTCGCCACGGTGTCGTAAATAAACTCACCTTCGAAGATCGCCGGGAGACACGTGAAAGCACT
The DNA here is from genome assembly GCF_003070985.1 of Temnothorax curvispinosus. Classification (NCBI taxonomy): domain Eukaryota; kingdom Metazoa; phylum Arthropoda; class Insecta; order Hymenoptera; family Formicidae; genus Temnothorax; species Temnothorax curvispinosus. Next base: position 218,786 of record NW_020212776.1, read on the forward strand.
TTCAGCCTGGAACCAGTTAAGTACGGCTCGCGCCACTTAATTTCCGCGCGCGATGCGGCGCGGCGGCGGCGGCGGCGCTTTTATTCTAATAAGGCCGGAATAGTAGCAGAAACGAAACGAACTACTGCAAGTGCATTTAAACGCTCATCTATTACTGAGCTACTTATGTTTGCACTCTGGAATAATTAGCTCGGGACTCTCTGAAGCGCGTCTGGAGAATTAAATCAATAATGTGTGGTATTACCTTCAATTTGACTAACGAAGCAATATTTGCGACAAAAGAAATTTTGATTTATTTAGAACACAGTATTAAATGTCACGTACAATGTAATAACTTTTTAACGAGAATATCTCAAGAACGTGTTGAGACGTTTTGTGTATTCATAAGCTTTTTAATCTTCGACGTGAGATTCGCCAGAATTTTTTCCGATTAGCGTGAAAATCATTCGTTACGTCCCACGATTACGTCCTGAAAAATGAGAAGAACGCAATGCGCTTTGAAGGAGATTTATTATGCGACGTCCAGCAACGCCGGACAACTTTTTTTTCATAGCGTGGACTCTGATGAGAGTAAAATCTCTTTGACGTTTCCGAGCTCTCCGCGGCGCAACGTCCACTCGTATTATCTGCGATACGTGATGCCAGCGAAATTAGACCTTGTTTTTCGCAAGAAGTACTCGTTTAAACTTATTCACTTAAAATGAAACTGAGTTTACTTGTTCGGGAGCTTTATATTTTTTAACACTGAGTACTGACTTTAGTAAGATTATTAGCATTAAAATATGCATATAATAAAATTACTATTTGACCTATTAGAATTAACGGAAAGATTCTACAAAATTTTATTCAAGATTAACTTAAACGTTAGAAAATTGTAAACAAATTTTGAATTTTTTCTGTGAGAGAGCTGACTAACATGCAATATATTAATCTGTTGTTAAAATTATTGCCATTAATTTGAAAATTTACTATGTACTTGTGCTTTTAATGGCATTCCAATTTTTAACAACAAGATTTACAATAATATTATTGAACACATGCAGTTGACATTGCGATTATTAATCGCAATCTATTTTATTCGCAGTGGTGGCAGAGAGAAGTTCGTCATTGTTCGGTCGAAAAATTTTAATTTTCCTACAGTTAGTTCGATGTTGTTGCGTTGTCTGAAGACGAGCGACTCCCGCGTGAACTTTCGCCTCTCTTAATAGCCGTTTGTCTTGCTGAACTTTGGCGCGACAGCTGGCTTCTCGCGGGTCAGCGAATGACGGAAGTATTCCTAAGAGAGAGAGATAGATAGAAGGTCGGAGGGAGATGAAGAGGAAGTATTCGCGTTGAGTCTTGTGTGATACTCGCAGTGAGCATCTGCTGTGCCAAATTCGCAATGGACTTTGTGCGACTTTCGCCGTTTGCGAAATTCGGCGGGCAAACTTCGTTCGTCTACGAAAGGTCTACGAAAACTCGAGACCGAGACGGTAAGAAGATTCTTCGCGTGGAACAACAGGATCTGATAGCAGCATCGTGAAAGATAAGTTTATTTAACTGTTGTATATCCGTGTGGGAAGTAATTTTTTGCCGTCATTTCGTGTAAGAATGCAGCTTAAATTATTTTTCAAATTTTTGACTTGTATAAAACACATCACACATTGAATTAAAATTTTTTATCTTTTTAAAACTGCTAAGATCCTGTAAAGATAACACACAGTCCAATAAATCTTACATTAGAAAGCAAATTAATTATTACGATGCCAATATGAACTCGTTACTCAATTACTGATTTTAAAGCGCTAATTACGCTCTAATTGCTGGTCGGAGACTTTATCACAATAGCCATTATGCGGTTATAATGCAACTCAATATGAGCGTCCGAGCGATGATCGAAAAAGTTGCTCGCTAATTACGTTCTATTAATTTAACAAGTTGTGAACAATCTTGTCTTTCGGCAGCGAGAATAGAGGTATCAAATAGAGGTATCGATTCTGTCAATACAGTACAAACGAAAAATCGAGGCGACTAACACAGCGACACGCGCGCACAGACAGGCACACGGTTCTTGAAGAATTTGCTGCCATTAAAGATTGAAGCAATTTCGTTCCGTCCCACGTGAGCGTGCGTCACAACGAATTCGCACGTAGTAAAAATATATCCAATTCGATCTGACTAAAACAATCGCGCGGCAGATGTCTCCAGAAAAGATCTCCAGAAAAGATCGTTTTTGCTGGCCGCACACTCCTCGCGCGTGCTGGATCTGCTTCATAGAAATGTCAACTGCAGAAAAATAAGTGACACAAAAACAATAAATTTATCATTGATTGAGGAGCGATTTTTTCGTGATAATTGATAGTTATCTCACGTGAAATTCTTTGGTATATCTTATAATTAGCTGCAGTGAAGTCTCAAATTATTAGATTACATTTTTAAATATTAATGAATTATAATATTTGTCTAGTAATTTGATTTGGTTAGATATTTGTAAATTTTTTTACTTTTGCAAATTTTAAAAAATGCAAATTATAATTTCTTCGGAAATCTATTTTATTGCAAGAATTAATCAGATTTAGCTTTAATGCTAAAACTAGTGATATTTGCAATTTATATAACTTCCGCAGATCTTATATTGTATAATATTAAAAGGCGCATCATTTTCCATTTGCAAATTAATCGCAAAATATGTATATACAAATCGATGTCGTGGAACTTTTTCGTATTTCTCGAAGTTGCTTTCCGGACGTAAAGTTGACATGGAAAGACTCGCGAATGCTCTCCTTGTCGTTTCCGTGAGATGCATAGCGATATGCGCTTTTGAAGGCGGAAGCCATACGCTTTTGAAGAGTCGCTATAAATTTGTGTTTGGATCACGGCAAGAAATCCGTTATTTCATGCGTGACCTATTCGATTTATACAAATTCTCAATCTTCGCGAAATTTACAACGAAAAAAGGGCTGTTTCCTTTGCTACTCTTTCATCTTCTATTCATAAAATCTGCCTTCATAAAAAAACACAGTTGGATGCGTTGTTTATCATACTATGTCGCAAATTGTTAATCAACATGGCAGCGTATTTTCTCTCTGCAATTATTGACACGTTTAACACGCTGGCATTATATTACTCGTGTAAAAAAGAGAACACCTTCGCTTTGCGTAATATATTGAATCAATCCGAAAGCACATTTCTATATTTCATAGCACGACGTTTAATTGGCTATTAGCGAATTAACGGAACTTGCCGAAAAGCTCATGTTAAATTAAATATGGAATTAAATATGGAATACGTAAAAATTGGATTCGCGCGGCTACTTTGTTTTTTGTCGCATTATAGATCGCGCGCGCACAAATAGTTACTAATTAGCTTTTCATTAGCGGCATCGTTAATAAATGTCTCTATCAAAATAATATCGCCGACCAGTTATTTCCGGCCATTACTGACGCGTTTTAATCCGCATTAAAATCGTACGCGCATTATTATTTGTATATGTTATTTACGCGACCATTTGATTAGAAAATAATTGATGCGCGTAATTGAACGTGGTATTTACAAATTTTCAGCGATTTACACGCCGCATTGCCAATGGGTGCATCTGTACACGCGCGCGCGCGCACGATCGTATTAAGCGATTAAACTAATGATAAAATAACCGGACGAGCAATTAAATGCGCAATTCTATAATTAATGTTAGACATGTGAAAGTAATGAACCTAATGTAATGAACTCCGTAATTATCACGATTGAAGCGGATCTCGAGTCAAAAGCCGTAGAAGATGTGCAAGATTACTGCCTCAAGCGTTTCGCTGAAAAAATTCGAGCAAGAGCAAAAAAAAGAAGTGATTCTCACAACGATAAACGTGTGAAAGTAGCGCTCGCAAAGCTCACTTTGCGACACTCGATTGGTGTTGGCGTGAAGTCTTTTGAAGTTGCAGACAAACTTCGGGCTATTGCTCGCGCTTTCTCCGCCGGCGTGAAGGATTCCTCGGAGATCCTTAAGTTATTCAAGATCGATCGTCGTCCCTCTCGTGAAGTTACATGGCGCGTTTTTCTCGGTTGATTACGTCTGCGCGAATCGGCAGACAGCAACGCCAGCAACGTGTAATTCACGAATTTTCAGCGTCGCGACGCGTCTCCTCGCGTGTCGGGTTAACGCGTCGTACAAAAGAATTCTCGCAAATTTTCACTCACTTTCGCTGGAGAGAAGAGGTAGAAACTTTTATCTTACACGTGTTATTTTTATGGACAGAAAACAAAAAGAAATAAAGAGACCCGTTTTATCGTTGTCCATCTTTCGATTTTCCTGACTTTCAGAACTATTGATATATTTTATCACGCAAAACTTCAAGAAAAGCACTTAAAATCTAACTTTTCCGCGTCTGATGTATTATAGAGAGCGACTCAGATTCATCCTTATTTATATTTAACTACAGATTCTCCGACAAAATTGATGTACCACGTAGAAACTTTATCTTTCGCGATGAAGTGACGGACAGTGGAAACGGACGAACCGAACCAGACATACGGGCAAGTAGAAAGACAAACGATAGGTCGTACAAAGTGTTCGCGAAAATATTTAATAATATATCCAGATTAATATTTTATAATTATATGTACTAAATACAATTCGATCTCATAATTTGTTTAGAAATATTTTGTTACTCTGAGCAAAATTCGTTACGGAGCACATTACATTTATTGAGCGATGTAACCGGATGAAAGCTGGCTGCTCGCTTTTCCGTCCACGAAATTCGTCGTTCATTTCAATCCACGGCCGTGACTTCGTGTAATATTTCATTCCTCTTTTCTAGTCTCCTCGGAGACCATCGTGGTCGTGTGCCTCTTTACAACAGGCGCACGACGACGAGAATTAGCGTTTTCAGCAGCGTGGCGGAAACGGGCGACGCGCATTAAGCTCCAGCAAAGCATACGCGACCTCGAGTTTTGATTTTCCGTGAGATCAGATGTCATCCCATATACATCCCGCGATGCAGAGTGCCTCAGAAGTTGCGCGGTATTTCCTCATAAATTTGTTGTCGCGTCCAATCTCATTAACTCTTCACAATAACATCTCTTGACAAGTTTCCTTTGATTAGACGTTATGCTGCATTTCAGATATTTTTTTAAATATCTTGTAAAATCTTAAACAAAATTTAAAAAGAAGAGATTAAAAAAGTACCTGAAATCGATTAGACAATAATATTTTATCCCTATTTACATTCGTAACACGTTTCTCCCTCTAAAAACTTTCAGTTTTTAATCGCCTGTTAAAACAAAAACAATCGATATACCTGCGGCGATATAAAATAGCCGCTATTTTTTTTAGTTTTGCTTGTAGTGTATATAGGTTTTTGGAGGGAAGGAAACTATGTGGGATTTCTGATGCACCCTATATATCGTTTTGTTCTTTGGTTCTGCGCTCGCGTCCGCAATGTTTGTAGTACGCGGACAAAGCTTAATGCACTGTCCGAGTAGACGGCGGTTTCGCAAGTTCACGTTACCATCAGACTAATTGGACGCTTTAATATTTGAAACGGAAACAAACGACCTCAGAGTCATTTCCGCCGGTGACGTTTTCTCCCCCGGATGCGTTAGAGAACCTGTCGTTTACCTAGTAATATATCTAGAATTGACATATATACACTCGAGGTACACTTACAAATCTTCCTCTTCTAACAACAAGTATATGATATTTCTAAACGTACATATAATAACGTTTTTATACGCAGAAGTAACTATAAAGTTTTATTTAAAATTTAAATGCATTACACGCGTATTACAGCCAAGGCTAAAATACATATCTCGGCATTTAGGATAAAATTAAATACCGACATTATAATTGCGACAAGTGTGCTCTAAGAAATGTTCTTTATTTAAAAGAAATGTAATAGCATTGACATTACTCATTCGAAATTAACGTGGCTTATTGGGGAGCATTTAATTCATTATCGTCGTACAGTCGAACATTGTTTATTCATGCTCGAACTCGAGACGCGAATCACGGAGCGAAATTAGCTATCTATCTGCTATCCGTCGGATTCATGTCAACACGCGCAATGCGCAATGTATACACGGCGCGAGCGACCGTAGCCGGACGTGATTGTCGATTGATCGGATGCCGATAATCCGATTTCGATCGCTCCCTGATTACTGTCCCGTCGCTTTTTCGTCGGTCGCCATTGAGCGATATCGTTACGCATAATTACGGAAAAATTACAGAAGTGCGTCGGCGTCGCGCTCTCTCGAGCAGCTAACAACCGCTATTGAATTCGTCACGAATCGCACCAACTTGGTCTCATTTCCCGCTTTCTGTATCTGTCATGTATTTAATTAACGTTTACGTCGACGATTAATTATCGACATTGTTACACGTAGCGAGGGAGGGGGGAAAAAAGAAAGAAGGACTGTCAATCACGATGGGCGACATTGAGTGCCAGCGTTCGTTGCCAGCGATCCGCAAATTGTTCGACGATTTTCTCTATGCGAGCAATATTGTTGCTGCACGCTAATTTCGCTTTTGCGAAACGTCGTCCCGTTCACGATTGGATTCCACGCAGAGAGGAGGAGATGAGAGGCGGAGAAAGGGGGGAGGTAAAAAATAATAATATGCAAAACAGTTGCGGCTTGTCAGCGCGCGTGGGGATGTGCACGAATGCCACGCATTCTGACGAAAATTTATTCAGCTTCGATCACAGAGCGCATAAAGCAATGCATCGTTCTATCGTGGCGCGTAATCGAATTCTCTTGCTCCAAAAGCATTGTATGTCACGAACGAGAATTTTTTTTTCCTAGATAGGTACCGCGTTGCACTCTTGCATTGTATTTCGATTCGCGTTTGACATGGCAAACTAGAATGGAATGAAAAGAGCAAATGGAAGGAAGAATCCACTAATTATCCTGAGATCAAATTTTTCAAGAACAGCAAGTGAGAGAACGAGAGAAGAATATAAACGCCAGTACAGGCTCGCAAAATAAAGGGAATCGCGAGTGAACGATACGTAAGGAGAAACACGGAAGTACCGGGGATTCACACGGGGCTGCGCGGAATAATATAAATAATTTTACACGGAATAAAATAAGATCAAGAGCCCGGGAATATAAAATTCGATATATAAAACAAAGGGGAGAGTGCGGAAAAACGAGCGAAGAAGAAGGTGCGCGGGAGGGAAAGGAGAGAAGGAGAGAAAGAGAGAGACATGAGAGAGAGGAGAGAAGCGAGAATATCCGAGGCGCGCCGCGCTGCCATCATCCCTCTGCGCCCCCGCAATCTCTCACCCCTTCCCAACCTCGCGTAGCGGCAGCAACCCCCGAACGGGCAGAACGGGCTCTCCTTCGCCTCAGTAGCGCCGGGCGTCTCGACGCGGCAGCACGTTGCGTTGGGGGTTTCAATACGCAGCTTTGATCGCGATTTCAGTGTACATTCTCACCTTCTCTCTCTCTCTTTTTCTCTCTTTATCGTTCTCTCTCTGTTCACCCGTCAAATATCTATCTCTCCGTCTCTCTTTCTCGTTCTCCACTACTGTCACCCGACATTCCCCCCTCCCCCCGCAACCCTCTCAAGGGTTCACGGCGAGACCCGCCCACCCGCGCGCGAGTGACTTTCCTCTTCCCCCCTCTCCTTCTTCGGCGTTGATTCCCACCCCCCCTCTTCTCTGTCACGGAGGACAACAGCGTTGCAACGCGAGCAGTCGCGTTCGCCGAAATCGCAAAATTGGGAGCGCTTTTCGAGATCGAGAGCCGCGAGCACGAGAAGGGCTAGCCTTTCCGGCCCTTTTTTTCTTTTCTCTGTTCTCTTTCTCACGGTCTTACCGCGCGTAGCGCCCCGTTCGACCAGGGCACGACGAGAGAGACCTGTCGCCGTTATGGGGGAGGACCTGCCCTCCGGAGACGCCCGGCGCGGTTAGTTCTAGGTGGAACCGAGCGAGTTCGCGAAGGCGCGCCAGGTGTAGCGCCACTCGCGCGGCGGTTGCAAGTGACGGTTTCGGCGTTTTGTTTTGACAGTGGCCAACCTGTCACCCGTTTGTCGGGATCGGAGTATCGGAGGCAGTAACTGAGTTGTTTTCGTGTGCCCTGCAGCGCGCTGGAACAGCTCGCAAACGTGGCAACCGTAGTGTGCGCTCCCGTGTGTGTTTCGTTTGGATTGTGTGACTGTGTCGGTCCGTGACGATCGTGCCGCGGAGCGCCCGGCGCCCTGTCAAATTTCTCTGCCGCGTCAACCCTGGTCCCCGAGTGATTAAAGGATTACGCGGAGGAGGTCCTCGAGATTGTGCGCCAGTGACGTTGCATCTCGGAGCAACCTGATCGAGGGAAGGATTTTAAACAGTGATCAGTTATGGCCGTGATGGGGACGACGTCGGTATTTCGACTGGACGGCGGCGGTGGTGGCGGCGGCGGCGGCAGCGGCGGCGACGATCGCGGCAGAAGATCACGTCGATGCAATCCTCGGGCGAGCAGGATGAGGACCGGCGGTCGCCGAGCGTCGAAGGGGTCATCCGGTGTCAAATGTGGATCGGTTGCGGCGAAGCGCGGTGGTTCCGGAAAGTTTCTTCTGGTTGGCGCTGTCCTGGCCATACAATTCGTCGGTGCGGCAGCATTAACCAGCAAGGGTGAGTGCTCCTTCTTTCAAGTGAGCGTCTTGGTCGATGTAGTCGGAGGATAAATCTTTCTGGTTACAACTAGTGTGCGTATATATGTGCGCGTACTTTCTAAGTTGAAATTCTGAGGATAAGATGGCTCGAAGGGAACAGCGGGATATATTGATAAATTGCCTCGAGTTTTTACACGTCGTTCTTGCACTAAAAGACATAAATAAAGCATTTTAATACTTGGATTTAGGAATCCCCCTATAATTCGGAAGATCTTACATAACTCCTGAATAAATATAAGATTGGCCTCCGAACGATATAGAGAGAAAAACTGATTTTCTGTTTTAATATAATAAATAATCGATGAAAAAGTAAATATCGAAAAGGAAGGTCTGTTATTAAAATCACAAAGTTCTGCGCCTTTAATTATAGCCAGGATTTTCTAGTCATTATTTTCGAGAAATACTCTTTTCACTTCTGTGACAGTATATGAAGGACATTTTTCCTATAACGTTTACTTCTACTTATGTTACATATATTATGAAGATCGCGTGTTCAATTTTAACGCAGAACAAGGCTACTTGTAGTCTTTGTACTCGGATGCACGAGACCGAAAACCGTCGCTCATCCTCTGCTGTCGATACCTCATAACCCAATGCCGCGACTTCGACTTTCCAACTTTGGCCGTTATTGGAACGAGTTGTGGGAGAAACGTGCCTGTCGGCGAATTATACCCCCACGTTCGATCCACGAAATATTCTATTGCGAATCGGGGTAATCGACGCTGCCGACGATCGTGGCACACGCCTTAGGAATTCGCTCTTTTCGCCCTCCGAGCAATCAGCCCTCTGGCGCCGATTTCTGATTATCGGACTGTACGACGCAGACGAGACGGGGGGGGGGGGGGGGGGGGGGGAGGGGGCCTCCTCCCCCCTCGTGCCGCGCCCCGTCGGTTTTTGTATTCGAGGTGACCGACCGCCGTAACTGCGTACAGGATTTAAGAGATCGCCTAAGTAATACCGGGAGACGAAGATGCATACCAAGTGATGCAGTGACCCAACCGATTCTCGTTTCTCGCATTCGGATTGCGCCGCGTCAAGGATGAATTTCAGACAGTGACCGGCGAGAAAAATTTTAATATTTTTTTCTACTCTTTTTCTTCGTAACGCGGCGATTGCGACGTCCCGATGTCAACACAGATAAAACGAAATAATTGGCGCAATTAGCGTAATTTCGGAATATAGAAGAAATTCATATTTTTGTCGCGCTTTTTTACATGTTCGAATTATTTGTTAAATACTTTTTATTATTATTAACACGTGAATGTAGTAATTTTTTATTTATTTATTTTTATTAATATTGACATACCAGAATGAAAGCGCGCTACCGATAATATACATATATATAATTGCATTCGTCACACATATTGTTTGAACGCGCCTCGATTGATGATCTCGTGTTATGTGATCGTGCACCGTGTATACGAGACGAACTAAAAGACGTTAATGTAAATTTCCTCCACGACGTCGCAATATCGCGCGCAAACAATTCTTGTGTGCTCGTCTCGAGTAGCTGCATTATGTAAGGCAAAGAACGATATAGTTATCTAATCGATAGACGTAGCTTAATGCTTGCGTACTCGTATAATACGCACGCACACACATCTGTAAAGTGTAAAATATACGCGTACAGGACAATAAACAATCACGAGTACTGTTTCGCAATCGCCGATGCTGCACATTTTGCGATGATAAAAAGCTATTTCGGACATTCTATATTGAACGTTTCGCTTGGAAATTATGCAGCAAACAATGGAATTATACCTACCGCCCCTTTTATCGTGCACGAGGTCTGAATATGAATCGCGTGTAAATTTCAGAAACCGTATTATTAAACCAACGGTATTTTATATGTACAAGAGAGAGAGAGAGAGAGAGAGAGAGAGAGAGAGAGAGAGAGAGAGAGAGAGAGAATTCATTTTAAATAAAATAACGCCACCAAGACGTATATATGGCTCGTGCGATCCGCCGCTCGAAAGACAGACATGGATGGTCCGCTATCTTGCAAGTTCTTTCGCAACGTCCACGGGACGTCGAATCACATCGGTGCGCCGTCGTTATCGTTCGGCGTATCGTCCAGCGGGACCGACGTTGAATTAATTGAAAGCCGTCGTGTCTCGTGTAGCACAGGCTTCGAGCTCCACCGGAAGACGTCATTTTGATCTGGTTTTAATTAAACAACGGACGTGTCGCGTGTCTCGCGATGAGAAGAGAGAGGGAGAGAGAGAAAGAGAGAATCGAGAAGGTCGGATCCGCGGCCGTAACCGACATGGGACGGATGGGGAAAATACGAGACTGGAGGAAAGAGACTTGACGAGCGCGGGAGCTCGTTGGATGATTGAGGGCAACGATGGAACGTTTAACGCGATTAAAAAAACGTCGCATGGCCGATCAAAGGCGTCCGCAACGATCGCTCGTGCCACGCGAAATCCATCGGCCGTCGCTGGTAAAAGGACGACGATCTCGTACAATGTCGCTCGAAAACGTTCGGCCGAACGTTCGCCATGTATAAAAGTGCAACATGATTAACCGAGCGAAAGACTCTATCGGCTAGAACGGTAAATGGGTTGAGTGAAGTTCACGCTTATTTCACGGAAAATAACACGATTTTTAAGTTTTATGTTTTACTTCTTCTAATAAAATATGATTGTACATTTGTTTCGTACATGTATGTGGTAGATAAGATAATAGTATTCAATTCGTATTTTAATATAAAAGTTTATACCCATTTTACAAGATGAAATAAATGAAAAAAGCAAAAATCTATTTTGTATACATATATATACGATTAGTATACTGTTAATATTGATAATTAATATTCGTAGTTAATATTTGATCAATTAATACTGATGGTAAAAGTTCATCTGGCTGAATTATTAGCAGATACAGATAAAATAGCTAATTTAATATTTAAAAGATGTTAACAAACTTTAGCTTTTATCCTCTTTCATGTTGTATAGATTTCGCGGAAATAATAGGACTTTATTCCCCAAAGCTCGTCACCTAATTACAATCAAAACGTGCCGGATATTATCGCGGCTTCGCGCGACGGCTGTAGTTTCGGCGAAATTACGATTCGCCAATGGATTAACGATACACTGCGTCAAGCCGGATATTTGTACAAAGTTTGTCGGTTGGTTATTATAACTAGTTTGCACGTTTGAAATGTGGCGTGCTCATGCACGCGTCGTTGAGTCGATGCCGTAATATGAACCGTGCAAATTGTCGCAACGAAACGAAGATCAGTGGCAACTGAATTTATGGTAATCATACTGCTTCATTAATGAAACTCGACGAAATGTACAAATGATATTATATTGCAATGCGTTGCGGTTATACCGTATTGTAATATAATATTCTTTAGGATATATTAATTAAATTTTATAAATAATTCGTACAGTATAATTATATTACATTAGGTCAGCTTCGTATATAAATCGACACGTTTTTATTACGCGCATATATTCGCGAGTATCTGTTTCTACGGAAAATAAATTTTTACTATTGAAAAGAAATTAATAATATTTTATATACAAATATGAATCGGCGAGTTGTTTAAGTTACATATAGCTGTTATTTTGTAATGAGTGGATAATGAATTAAATGCTATACTATAGATTATAAAAGAAGCCCGTCATAAAAAACAATAATATTTAATTCATTTTTAATTCATTTCATTCTGTTCATTCGTTACAAAATAATAGCTATTTAGTTTCAGTATCTTCTCGATTTTCTCTCTATACTTGGCTTCAAGATTACTTAGGAATGAATTTATCAATTAACCCGATATATATGTGTAAATATGGATGATATGGTATTATATTTTATCATATATTTCGTCTCATAGTTTTACTTATGACACCGTGTGCATTAAGTGTGATCACTTTCAGCATGAATCAGAGGTCTCTCCCATGTCATCCTCGAAAGGGTTGATCTGCGGGAAAACACCCGAATTACCGGCGTATAAGCGCGTATTCGTAGAGGCAGCTTTCGCGAGCCGCCAAACTCAGGCGCGTTATTAAAATTAACATCGCGTCGCATTCGAGGGGAGGCGAATATCATGGGAAACCGCGAGAGCGAGCGAGCGCGCAGCGAGATTTCCGCGAGAGTGTACGACCGTTTTATCTGTACAGGAGTCACGTAACGCCACGGGTATCCTTTCTTATCCCGCGCGAGAAGCGATATGTGATTCGCCCGTGCTTCGTAAGGCCAGAATTATACGTGGACGTTTTATCAATTTTCATTCGTGAAACAGTCCGCGCTAAGATTGGCCGCCGCGTAACCTGGCGAGAGAACCCGAGAAGGCCTCACTCTTTCAAAGCACTCTCGATCTTTGACTCTAGAAAATAAAATAAAAAATATTTCTAGTTCTCGAAGAATTTCCTCGAAAAATTTACAAGAAATATATAAAATTAAATTGTGTGCTTTAATTAATCCTAGGTAGGTCTGCCTCTCATGTCAGCAGAATTTTATTTTTTAAAATTACTCATAAAGTGAGTTATTATTAAAATTATGTTCGGTATTTTGGGATTGTATTCGCCATAACTTTTGTATTGCACGTCACTCGCAGACACAGGCGCGGAGTTCGCGTCAGTGTTGTAGGGAAGAGCGTCCGCACTCCGCGGTGACTCTAAAATTTTGGCGGACGACATGATGCGGTCGCGCATCGAGTTTCCTCTGTCTATAACGTTAAGAGCTGCTCGACGGTACACGGAGGGGACGCGTATCGATAATGCCCGATAGCGTGCGGTGGAGTTTCACGAAGCTGAAACGCGATATGATCGAGTGAGTGGTCCGGCGGTCTCCGGTGGCCACGTCTGCGAGGTATTTTTATGGAAAATTTATTAGCCTGCGGACATCAGATTGCGCCCGCGTCGCGAAACTATAAATTAAAAGCTGTCCCGTAATGCGACGGTCCGTATGTGTGCGCGTGCGTGTGTAATCGCATGCCGCGACTAGAATAAAGTGGATTACATTACGAAATTCTCGCGAATTATTAACGAAGTTTCTTTGGAATGTAAACTGCGAGCGACGAGGATGGATTCGGTTAAACTAATCGAACAGAGTGAGATTTTTATAACAATAGTATATGCCGTGGACGGAAAGGCGTTTAATTTAATGAATAATTGTGCCTCGCTTTTACCTGTTTTTTCTACAACAAACTGGTAACATAAGTTTTACGCGCGTCGTAATTTTTACCTTTCCATATATAATTACAAAAAAAGATACGTGATATTTTTAACTCATATAATATCATGTTTTATGCAAATGTATAATATTATTGTGCCAGCCTCTCGTGTTTTAACGATTTTACGTGGTAACGTCACCGACGTCATTCATTCGGACGTTATGCAAAAAGTCGCGATTTGCATAGAACGGCCATTACTTTGGTATCGTTGTGTTTGATAAAAAAAATCGAAATACGTATTTGTTTTATAATTGAAGGGTATCTTGAAACCCACTTTACTCTAATACTCTTTGATTAAAATGGAATCGATTGTTTGTGAAATTATTAAAAAATAAGAGCTTATATAACGACATAAAATTACAGGATCATGCGAGAGAGAGAGAGAGAAATCGAACTTTCGTCAAAGAGAAATATGGTCCGAATTTAGTCGGCAAAGTCCGTAATAGAGCGGTGTGGCATTCTATACGCTCTATTATATCTCTATATAAAATATCGTTCGCTATCTTGCTTGACTCGGAACGGAGAGACTCGCAAACCCGTCGCGCATCGGGGGGATTGTAACGGGTAAACGGGGAGGTCCGTGCGACTCACAATATGTTGCCGTTAATATTACAAACGGCAGACGAAACAATAGCGCGGAGTGTTTACAGTTTCGCAACGTTCACGCTGCGCTCGCCCCGGCAGCTAGGAGTACGATCGTAGTTTGCTCAGACGGCAGGCTGCTCCGCTCCGTACCGTACAAAGTGACTCGCTAGGATTACACGGGAGATTAAGACGCACCCAAGGCGCGCGGCGTGTACGTTACAAGTCTCGAACGCGTTCTCTGCACAGTCTCTTAACGGCAGGCAAACGGACTAAATGCGACGAAATTATTTCCGTCACAACGGAGACACCGGATATTGCGACAGACACATTACGTACATCACGATCGAATGAGTCACGGCAGGCGTAATGAACTTCGCAATAATCAACTTATTTTTTTGCGTTATTCTTGAGTGCGCACTTTGTGCGATCCGATTAAAAGTAAATCTCGCAGCACGAACAGAATGATAGAAGTGTAAATTATATACTTTGGGGGATTACTTGCTCAAAAATGCAATATTTAATGCTGCTCAAAGCAGCTGTTGTGATATTGGAATTGGAATTTTTAAACTCGGAAATTTTTCAATTTTTTAACAGATTATCACTTCGACACAGTACGTTAAAAATCTAATGGAAATATTATAATATAAAGGCATTATATTTTAGACTTTAAATGATTATAGAATATTATAGAATACAATTTAATCGAAATTAAATTGTTAAACACACCGGTGTTGCGAAATATTACATTAATATAATATTCGCAGCCTCCGAATAGCGGAATAGGATACGCTCAGGCTGCACAATATAGATATTCGTGCGCCACCCTACGTGCACCAATTAAATTGGAATTTACCTTATCCTCTGAACAGATGCTCTCTCTCTCTCCCTCTCTTTTACTGCAAGAGTACAATATAATCGCGCGCCACTTTGCGATTTGGTATTTTTACGACCTCTGTATTGACGGCAAACTGTTATATCGGATTACGTGTCAAGATGAACGCATATAGAGATGCATTGTGTGTTGTTTCGCTTAAGTAAGTTCTCGATTTATATACACGAACACGAACTCGTCTGACATCTCGCCTCGCATTTCGCACTTTCGTATCACCCCGCATCTTCGCGTCATAAATATACGCGCTAAAACGATTCGCGAGCGTTCATCTCGTTTCGAGAAACCTGGAAAAACGTCGATACGTAATTTCCAGCGCTCTGCAACGGCGGGGCGATATTTTCTTGCGGTTCCATTCGGGAAGAGTTCGTTAACGGTTACGGCGATCGAGTTCTCGCTCTACTTCCACCGTCGTTAGCTGATTGAACCGGGATAACTAACGGATTGCGGCGGCTTGTTAAAAAGTCACCGGCCGCAAATATTAGATAGACTCGCCGTATATAGAGACTCGTCTGTCGACCCGAAAGAGAATCAGCATTGGCATATGCATAATTGGAATTAAGTCTGCGGTCACTGCATCAAGTGTACACTGCCACCTGGATAATTAACACACCTCGTTGCGTCTTCTTGTCTCGCAAGACCACTGCGTGTCACGAATTTCCGTTTTGATAAGAAAAGCTAGCTCATTTGAATTTAGATTATCAAATTTCGTGAGATAAGAAATATGATTAAACATTATGTATACATATTATCTAACTGGTTATCCAGTTAAATATTCTAGATATTCTAGGTAATGTTCTAGATAATTTTCTTGCCTGATTAATTGTTAATTAATGTGCTAATTAAATCCCGATTAATTTTCTAATTAATTTTTTACCAATCTACTCAATCTTTTGACTGATTCTAGTTAATTTCTCGGATAGTTAATTTCTCGGATATATCTTTATTTGATCTCTTGATTAATCTAAATTTTACTAATTTTCTAGTCAATGATATTTATTCAGTTCAAGGCAATCGTTAAATTTCTGATTAATTTTCGAGAAAGATGATTGGGATATAAGGTAAACTACAATTTAAATATTTGAAATAACGCAACGTTACCATTCTTTCAGCTTTCAACAACATCGATTTATTGCAAATTGTAATATCGGTTTGAAATTACCAGCAATGCAGAAACGTGACGGTTAAATAAGATTTAAAGTAAACTCGCGGTTGCGATCACTCTCGCATTTACAAGACCGATTAATCACTATTGGCTTATCCGCTTTAATTGCGCACAAACGGATCGCGAAGAGTCATGAACGTCCGTACGTTCCAATGTAAACGGCATTAATATTCGTCACACAAAGTGGATACGATCGGGGGTCCGCGATATACGTCGATCGGCTACCATTGTTCTGCGAATTCAAGGATTTTGTGTGTGTATGCATGTGTGTATGTGTACGCGCCTATTTACGCTAAAACCAGCAGAGTGCTTGTGCGCCGCCAGAAACACGTTACTCGCTGACATTTGTGCGTGTACTCGCTCGCCTATCCGACCATCACGCTATGAATTTATTTATACGCTCATGAAATTGCTCCGAGTTTCCCCGCAATTCGCACGTTTATATATGTTTGTGGCACGATTTGGGCGAGGGTCATGTAGGGTATGTCGTTCTCCCTTCGTTCCAGTCACGGGCAGGCAGTGTTCTTTTGTCAAAAGCGCTCTATGTGTGCGTGAAACAAAGTAGAGGCGCCAGTTAAATAACCGTTTGAAATTTCCTATTAATTTTCGATATCGTGAGGTAAATTGGATATAATATCTTTCCTTTAATATATTCTTTAATCTATTAGATTAATTTTTAAGATATTAGATTTTTATTATTTTTTAAGAAATAAATATTAGAAGGAAACAACGTAGAATATATTATATCGTATAGTAGTGTCAGTTACATGTGTATTTACATGCTGAGATTACTTATTATATACTCTTCTTAAAGAAACTTATCAAAGATCACCGAAGGATTTGCTAAATCTAAAATCATTGCTGTCTCTTCGAGATCGTCGCTCGTCGATGTTTCGTTGACACGATCGGAATTTTGCTAGGACAGCCGCACGTGATATGTATGAAAATCATACCGGACGTCACTCGCTGTCGCGCTTTTACCAGCGACGTTATCGCCAGTTAGGATTTGCCTCTTGAAGCCGCGCGTACCTAACGAACGCACACACACGCACGCGGTGACGTCGCCAACCCTACCAATATTAAATAACATTGCTGATTAAATACTGACTGACACGAACAGCAGCGAAGGACACGGCCGGGGAGGTCTGACGCCCCCTCCTCGCTCAGAACCGTCACTGTACGTGCGAAACGAGATTAACCCGCGACACATGTAAACCCTCAAAGCATACGGGGGTGGCCCGTTTGCGGTATATGCAAATTCGTTCGCGGTAACAGCCAGTCAGCCAGCCCTTTTCCTACAGCTTTCATTGTCCTGCGCTGCCGGCGCTTTCAATGCCGGCTCATGACGGGATTCGAAACGGTCGGGGGAGAAGAACGGTTGACGCCTATCCCGCATCGACTGGGTGGTCATATCCGGAATTTTCGTTCCGCGATCGCGGCACGAAATATTTAAAACGATTCGTCCGAGGGGAGATATTTCCGTGATAATTTGACGGCCAGAGGCGGCAACCGGAGATAAATTTATTCGGGGATACGGAGATCGCACGCAATTAATTTGTACAAAAAAAATTGTGCAGTAGTGCATGTAAATGTCCACAGAAGATATATGGAGCGATATTTTGAGAATTCTATGATCTGCATATTGAGAGAGTATCACTTTTAGCGATAGAAAAATCTTTCTCGTAATATTTTTCCTCTTATTCTTCTCAGCGATAATTCACGAAATAGTATTCATATAGTATTACATTAGGGACTGCGGTCGTTTATCGAAATTGATAATTAACCTCGTTTTATAAGCTCCTTTATATTATAGAGATACCTATATTTAAGATATATATACCTCTATATTCAAGATATATTTGCCTCGAGATGCAAATATCTTAAATATATTGTAGTATTAATTTCTCATATTATATTTGAAAAATATATAGCTTAAATAATCCAAAATTAATGACAATAACGGTTGTGACTTCGTATTTCAAGCAATGTGTAGCCAATCCTTATTAACTAGCATATTTTTTTATAAATTATGTTCAAGTAGAAGGAAATTGAATAAGCGTTTTTTATTGGACATCAAAGATATATTGGGCAATATTTGTATATGCATGATATCCGAGAGTAGATTCAACAAGTAGTCAAAGGGAGCGTTTGTCCTGATCCGTGAATAACTAGCAGGGTTCAATCCAGAAGACTTTATCGAATAATCTCCGCGCGTTAATAAAGAGGCCCGTATTAGCATCCGGACGAGATTAACGATAGAAAATTAGAATTAACCGCGAGCGATTATTCGACGTTGAGCGACTACATCTTTAATTGCGATCCGCGGGCGTTGAAGAAGAATGGCACGGGTCGCTTTCCCGATAATAGAGATTTATTTCGCGCGCAGCACGTCGGGACGAATTGTCCCTAAATAAAGATGCATTGCCCGAGATGAAATCTTTTTTTACGGTCACGCCGTCCTGGAGTGATGGTCTGATAAAAATGGCAAAAGGTGATCGTTCGGACATTGATTTAGAATATTTGAACACTTTGCTCGTTTTGACAAAATTCCTGATATTTATAAAGAGGAATCTCTTCAGAACATATTTTTGTAAAATATTGCTTCAAACTAAGAATTATTTTGTTTAAAATTAATCCTCGCCTTTTTTTAACTAGTTTTGCTTATAAAACGCAGCAAATCGCTATTTTCCAGTAAAAGAGATATGCAAACGGCTGCTGTTGGTCTCCGAAAACGAAGGCTTATGTTACTCGTGACAAATGATAAATATGGTCGTGTCTATCAAAAAGCGCGAATTTTAAATTCTTAAAAAGGAGAAAGACTGCGCGAATCCGGCAGAAATAACCTGGAGATCAAGCGACAATGCCCGATAAAAGTGGAGTATCACAAGGGACGTATCACGTATGCGGGATGCCGCGTCCGGGACATTTTTTTCCCTTCCTTCCTCTTTCCTTTTCCCCTTTATTCTAGATATACGACTCGCCGGTGGTTACGCCACTCGGGACTCTTAGGGCGCACGGTTCACCGGGGAATCGGGAGAACGAGCTCTCTCGCCGGGGCAAAAAAAGGGAAAACTTACGTACATACGTCGTGTCGCGTTCTAGATCTCGAAATAGCTCGACGACCCTTCTCGCCCAGGTTAGAGAATACCATCGCCCGTGAAAATACGAAATAGTAATATAGAGTGTTTCACGTACTTTCCCTTATTTACGAAGTCTCAAATCGATTTGGAGTAACCTCTTTCCTAACTTTCCAATAACGAGGACATCGATCGTAATGCTTGTGGAATTCATTTCTGATTGAAGAAAATTACTCCAAAGTGCTTTGACGCGTCTTCAAAAAAGCTGCGAATCTTCGTACAAGTTTCTTACTTATGTTATGTTACACAAACAACACTAATTTTTGTATATTGTAAAAAAAAAGAAGAGCGTTTTCCAGGTAAAGTGTATCGCATGTCGAACAGTTTATATAGAAAAGCAAGCAGAGAGAGGATAGACGCATCATCGCTTTATTTATGTCGCGCATTATATGACACAGCCAAACCAAACGTACGAAGCCAACTAACTGGCGTAAGCTCCCGCAAACTTTACGAACCACAGAACTGCTAACATGAAAGACATCGCGTTCTCACGGCAGCGCTCATAAAACGCATTTTTGATCGTATATGGTACGTACAAGTCTCGATAAGAAGCCGAAAGAGACAAGGACGATCTGTTGAGCGTATATACACGATGAGCAGAATGGAAGGGAAGAATAGGCAGTGTCGCTGAAACGAGTCGAGCTGGGCGTAGAGGAACAACCATAACTTCATCTACGTAATGGTTCTAGCCCGAGCTAGATAAGGAGCTGCCTTTTCGCCGCACGACTATCTGCCGTCATCCAAACGACTTATCCTCCTGCCGATGTGAAAGCCCCACATAATTCTCGTTGGCACACAGCCGTCGGGTTCCCACCTCCGCGTTCCACGCAGGCTAAGTCAATTACGGTGCGGCGCGTATAGGAGCGCGCGGAAGATGAAGAAGAGAAGAAGAAGCGGAAGACGACAGCGTGCACGCGCGCGCGCGTCGAGATTTTCACGCTCCTTTCTCCTTCCTCCTCCCCTCTAGACGATTTCGCCATCCACGAACATGCTTCTCTCGTGGGAAGGAAACTTTATTTCCGCTCATCGATCGCGTTTGTGCGCGGGGAATACCCCGTTAGCCGAGCGAGGTCTGTCGATTATACTTGAACTGCGCGTTGATCGGAAATCAAAGTTTTTGCTCTCTCCTTCGGGGGAGGCTACCCTGGCGACCGGGAACATCGCGAGTTTCACGACGAACTCGGAATTTCTCGTAAAGAACATACTTTCGAGATGCTAGTAAGATCCAACACTTTTATCGTATTCCGAAGTGTCTAAAGGACAACGCAGAATTTTGATATACTCGTGACTGAAGGATTGTAACGCGTATTTTACTCCTTTCCAAATAAATCTTCCCTTTTTATCACGGGTGTCTAAATAACGAGAGTGTGGCTATAAAATAAAATTAAAAGATCACGCTCTTTTGAGGGTTAATCGACCGTCTCCCCTATGTTCTCACGTTACTGTCGCCGAGCTTTTAATTCCAGTCGGACACGCCCTCGGTGGCGGAAGGGTTGAGGCTTCCCCGTATCCCCCGTATCCCCCGTAGGCTCATCGAGCACGTGAGCGTGTACGAGGGCTTCCAGAAAATGTTTACTTTGCGCTTTTCGTTTTCGGATAAGAACGTACAAACGGCTTTTCAATGCCACCGCGCCCTTTTGTGAGGGAATGTGTCGTGTGTTTTACGGTTCGATAAATTTCAGCGGCGCGCACCAGTGTATACAGACAACGTATGTAGACCAAAGCATAACAATGTCATCAATGTCTTCCGGTCGACAGAGCACTTGCTGGCGTCGGCTCTCGCTTTTCTCGTGCGGACTAAATTGTGTGACGTTAAGGGGGTAAGAGGATCTCAGGAACGACGCGAGCCGAACACACGTGAAATCTTATCGCGTATCGACGTCATATCGCGGCACCTTCGTTTTCCTCCAAGCACGTCGTGCGATTTTACCGGAACGTGCAGTCTCGTATTTTGGAAAATACTCTAACCAAAACGGAACGCTTGTTATATCAATGGAACACTTGTTCGCAGTTCGAGACTTCCGAACAGGAGAACAGCTATGAAAAATGACAAAGCTGAAAACGATTTAGGAAGAAAGAACATTTCGATAACGAGCCGCTTGCAGATAATTTAGATTTATCACATTGTTACTCGGTATAGAATTTCATATAATTATTTATTACGAAATTTATCGCGTGTCTGCAACGAAATGCAGATTAACCCCCGCGGCTTTAATCTCCAAATTAAATCGTGCGTAGCTTCGTAATTGATTTTGCAAACGAGTCACCGAGGATTTCGCCCAACAATGGGAGGGCCGTATTTTAATGTCGTAAAAAAGGGTTACGTTATTTCTTCCGTTCGCCGCTCTAACACCGTGTATCCTTATCGTCTCGCGCTAAAATACGAAAACGAGGTGACACCGAAACGAGAATTCTTCTCTCATCTTCCGCGCGGATACGACCGCGATTTCTCTTCATTTTTGGAGCAACACACATTATTTACCTGCACTTTATCACCATTTCCGCCGGCCCCTGGTGGTCACCGTAACACGGCCGCTGTTTTATCTCCCGTTTCCTTCACCACGTTATTCCGCTCCTTTACAACCAACTTTGCCTTGACGTCACACATATGCACGCTCAGACGGCGATGTCAGCCCTTTACCAGACTCAAACTTCCGCTTAAACTTTATGCTTTCCACTTAAATCCTTTAAGTTTTATCTGCTATATTTAGGAAATGTTTTGTAGAAACTCGGAGTAGATATAAAAAAAATTTAATGAACGTCTCGGTCAGATGACTTGATTTTGAAAATTAGAATCAGGCGAATTAAACTTCAAAGAAGCTGCATTTTACAGTTTATAAAGCCTTCCTTTGTGGACGACGTACGTAACTGTTGTTATATTTAACAGTGTGAAAATGGAAAATAAAAAGAAGGAAATATAATTTTATATTCGCTGGAAAAAGAATTTTTTACCGTTAAAAACGACGACGTATAATTGAATTATTTGTGCACATGGTAAAAAACACTGTCGCCGCGCGAATTGAAGGGGCTAATTAGTCGTCATTAATTTTCGTGTACGAGGATAGTAACGATATTGCAGGCAGTCGCGATAACTCCGGTACATCGAAATAAACATGTAAATTCTACGTGATAGCGCGTTATATTTCGCGCTGCACGCGTTTTCGTTTGCAGCCGTGGATTTTTCGATGTCGGCAATTTCGACGCGGCAAAATATCCCCGGAGCCTCGTCGAGGCAATATCTTTGCGACGTACACGGGCGTTTCGACGTTCGAGCTTTCGGCGAAGCGTCGAAATTAAATGATTTATTCCCGCGATGGACCGGGCTCGAGGTGTCTTACGGCAGAATCCGGCAAGTTGCCTGTGGGCCTTGTACCATCGCGGAGTACAAAGGCCGGGTACTTGGCCGGGAGTCACGGACGGGGGCAGAAGGAAGCGGCGCCGGCGTGCGTGTCCTTACCAGGGTGTTCGTCATGGAATTAATGGCCAGCACGGGGAGGGTTACGGAAAGCATTATTCGGTCGGAAAGGCGACGAGGCAAGAAATTATGGTTTCGCGTTCATCGGGGTCGACCGTATCACCCGTCGGACGAAAGAGGTCTGGTTTATTGGGGATTACGACGAGGATATTGGAACATATGCTTTCTGCTTTACGTTCGCGGGGAGCCTTCGGTGAAAGCTATCGACTGCTTGATCGTCCGGAAAATACGAGAATGGCTTTACTGTCCATTCGAGCTACCGGTTTTTGCGCGCAAATAACGACGCGAAGAGATGACAAAGGAAGAAGTTAATTGTGACAAATCTGTTCCGTGATCGCTAGACAAAAACTCGCGAAAGAATCTATTAATTACATTATCTCTTGCGTCACACAGCGGAAACTTGCGTCTCTAATTAAAATCTCGTTTGTCAATTAGTCGCAAAATAAATAAAATAATAAACTTTGTTTTGGAAGAAGAATTTTATTCTGGCCTCTACATGGCCAAGATATCCAACATGGGAAATTAAAAGTCGCATGCAGTTACGAAGTTGCAGATCCCGCGTGATTTTCGTCAAGACAACTTCGACTGCGAAACTCATTAAGGAGTAATCGCGCATTTAGAGCTACCGTCACATTAAACTGACGATATCCCAGTGCCCGATACAACGTTTCGGAATAATTGATCGCTGCTCGACAGCCATGGGATGCATTTCCACGCCCCGAACCCTCTGTCTCTCTCGTTCTCTCTCTCGATAGAATGGGACCGGATGCGCATACGTGTCTGCCACGTTTCATATCCGCGATACGTTCCGCGATGAGCGCTATGGCCGTCGAAAGACACGAACGTGTGCCCCGGGTGCGATTTGCTGACTGGCTTCCCCCCGGTCCGTGCAGACGAAGTTAATCGGCCCCGAGATAAGGGATGACGCCTCACTTCCGCGGTAATTAGGTTGTGCGGTTCAGCAACAATGGTGATAGAACGCGATAACGAGCAGCCCGACGTGCCCGCGGAAATGCGCCGGCGAAATGCTGGATTTATTGTTGCGACATTCTCCGAGCACGATTCCTCGGCTCTGCAAGAGAATTCTTGATGATGTTCGCGCGAATGTTCTCCCGACAACGAGATTCGTTACGTTTTGAGGGTGCGCCGAAACTTTTGCGTCTAATTAACTTAGTCTCCAATTAAAATTTCACGAAGTTGAGCGATCAGTCTACAATTGATACTAACTTTGCGATTACTTCCATAACAAGATGTATAAATGTGATTATATTTTAAATTTACGATTATAAAAAAAACCATAAGGCGTGTAAAAAAAATTTCGTATATATTCATTACTATCTAATTAGAAATAGTAAGGAATTGATTTTCAAAATGTGATAACATTGTGTTAAAGACGAATGTATAGATTGTCTTTGATTTTATTGCTCTTGATTTTTAAATCTTTAGTACAAAAGTAATTACAATAACATAATTCGACAACGGCACATAATGATTTTTATTAACAAAGTTTTATTGCTATGAAAGCTCAAGAATAATATAACGATCGTTCCGTTTTACCTCAAGTACCTTAGCGGCAATTCAACCAAATACGTCGATACGAACACGACAGCGAAACGCCATTGAATCGCAGTAAACGTTATATCCGATCACAGTGCATTGTACGTGACGCATGACATCCTTACTTCTCGATCTGAGTCCCCTGTCTCTCTGTTAATGCGCCACTTAAAGGGGAATTCGCGTATAAGACCGCATACATATTTCCGGGGAAATGGGATAAAAGTGCGACGCTACGCTTTCACTGGAATTGGATCGTGTAGCCCAGTAATAATAGTGATATAGTGTCTCTGCGGAACCCTATTATTACCTCATATATTACGGAGACGTTTCTAAGGTAATAAAACGACCGAAACGAAACTATGGAACGCCTCCGTCGCTATCGGTAATCCGTTAACTCTTAGCAAAACAGAAACTTTCGCCAGCTTAACGGAAATGATAATTCATCGTATCGGTTTAACTATAACTTTGCGTCTCCTACGATTGTCGAAACCGTTGACTTATCGTTTCCTCACGTAATACCGAAATACGAGCTCGAAGCCTTTATTAATTCTATGTCTTTATACTATTATCTCATCTCACGATTATCTGCAGAGAGATATCAACCCTTTTAGTAAATGAAAGCTCGAATCTCGGGCTGGTCTACGAATGAAAGCGCGGCATCGATTATGAATAACTTTGAATACCGAGCCAGATGATTTGCAAAAACCTCTGTGAAAAGAAGGAATCGCTGTTTTGAGCTAATTAGATTTTGCGCCTCAGTAGCGACGATTACATTATTGAATAGATGACAGCCCCGTCATGCCACTGCATCTCCGGCTTAATTTTACTGCACATGGGTTTGAGATTGCCTTCGAGGTAAAAATATTGGATTCGCTATTCATTCGCGTGTGAATCAAAACGTATCAATTTTCAACAATTTCTATTTTCAGCCTTTTGCATAAAACATTGCTTCAAAAGATTGCGCAACGTATTTTTATCAAATACAGAATATAATTCAGTTCATACAGAATATAATTTTAAAATCCTTCTCCAGACCTCGTTCGATTGCAGTTTAATTAATATCAAACACGTTCTTATTGCAGATATAATATATCTTATTGATATAAATAATTTTTTTGCACAGAATTATTAGAATTTCTCATATATATTATATATATGTATAAATATAATTAATATAATATTTTTGCAAATTTAAATTTAATTTTAAATTAAAAATCATATTTGATAACTATATCAAACCATTCATTGCAATATTACATCCAATATTTGCGCGCTCGCCAGAGGCGATATTTCCGGTTGACGGTCTGTCCTGTTTTTTCGCGTGAATTCACGGCAACACTTTTATTTGGGTTACATCAAACCCCTTCTATTACCGCCGGTCATATGTATGTATATAGTTATTCAATTAAAGGACAGCTGCATTTTTTTGTCAAATTATCGATCACGACTCTACGTCCGATATTTTCACGATTGCTCAGGACAAGTCGCGGTCTGGTGCTATCATGAAATCAGCGTTATCATACACGCTTTTTTCTTTTCGTGTCCATTAAAACGACGTCTCGTTGGACGATCTCCAGTGTTACGTAAGTGTTACGATTTACGTTTAACACTTTAATAAATACCTTAGCTTAATGCCTATTATAGAGGAAACAAATGTCAATGAAGCATTTATGTTACTTCTTGCAACGCAAATTGGTGGTGTCGCCCTCAGTTGATCGCGCGAATTCAAATGCGATTTACAACCAACAGATTTACTCGCGGTACGCGGATTCCGCGCGCACGTTACTGGCAGCTGCATATGGATAAACGGCGGCGCACTCAGGCCATGTCCCGCCGATGTTAATCGTCACCGGGATAAGGGCCGACGGCTGCGTTGCATGGCAATTAGGTCACGTGACGCAATAACGATAACGATGACAATTATAACCGTGTCGACGAGGTGATAACCGGTACGTTCTCCCTTCAGCCTATCTGAGAGAGGAGTGCGTCCAAGTATTTCGCGCGTCCGCCTTCTCTCGTTCATTGCTCATCGTGATAATCTTCGCCGAACAATAGACTCGATAACTCGTCATTGATTCGACGAAGAGAATCAACGACATCGAGAACTGTCGAATTTTGCATGCGTGATTATTTATTAACCAGATCCGTGAGAATGAAATGAGAGCGATTTTCCGCCCGCGTCTCTCTCTCTCTCTCTCTCTCTCTCTTTCTCTGCGCGCGAGCGAATCGCGGTCGATTAATCGCGTTGCTCCGGATTTATTTCGCCCGACGCGATTTTTCTGGTCATTTTCAGCGCACGCCATAACGTCGTTTAGATGCCTCGATAAAGAATGTACTGCACGGTGATGCAGGTAGGTTTCACCTGGAACTGGCTTAAAATCGGTTTTTAAACACCACTCTAAGTCTAATATTACAAATTTGCACTTTATACCGATTACATGTATGTCATACAATAATAATACATATTGTAACACTTTCGGTTCTTTTTTCCTGGCTTTTCACTCGAGCAACCGTGATGTCTCTAACCATCTAGTAAAATCGCTTAATTAATCACGATATGGAACGATCGAACAAAAGAAAGGGAAGCAAGTTTGCGACCCTTTGAAGCAACCCTCTTATCACGCGATGTATATATACCATAACTTCTGTACCCTTATAAGTTCAAACGAAGCGTCGGATATCTACATTGATGCATCCCTCGGGGGCTACAAAAATGTTAATAATGCTTAGTTTCATTATCTTACTTCATCCACCTAGTCGGATCAAAGTACAATGAAGATCCCAAGAAGAATATCCCGAGGGTACAATGAAAATCCCCGACAAGGCAACATTTCCCTTAATTATCTCGCGGCATGTAGCTTGCGCGCGGATGCAAGAAAATAACGTCGACCTTCGATTTATTTAAATATTATTTTATCCATGAATAACGTCATTTCTCGTTGTACTAGGTATGTGCTTGTTTATAACGTAGCCGGCTCGTCTACCTGATTCCAATTTGTTCGATTATAACATGGCCACTCCACTCTAGTCTGTTTCGTAACGAAGCAGTCATTGTGACTTACATTGAAACGCATTTCCGTGTTACTTAATGACATCGCGATGCAAAATCGCGCTGTTGTTTGTCGTTCCGACGTTCGTTGATGGCGATCTTCTCGCCCGAGGGATTTCCACGCGAGTCGGAGCGAACGCAATCACGGGATCGTCCTAATTACTCGCCCACGCGACATGTCCGACAGCGTAACCGCAGGTTGAATCGGACTCGCGAATCTCGGCACTGTTTTTTTTTGTTTACCCTCGTCGGGATTCCACACATGACTCTTGTGCATTCTCGCGCTTCTCCCTTTATTGTACACATCCCAGCATCCCACCACGGGGTAGTCCTACGAATCGCAAATCTCACCGGCGCAGCGCATTTTTAAGGCGCGTGCTCCGCGCTGCGGTCGATTCCGCGGGGAAAGGAAATATTTGCGCTACCACGCGTGGTAAATCGGCGAGCCCATTGCGATGCAACCGGCGCGACGGCACCGGACGCGGCCGCAGTTGCATCCAAATGTGAGTCCGCGCGGGCCGTCCGAAACGCTGATTGCCGGGCGTACCTTTGATTGCACCAGTGCTACGCGTTATGCTAACTCCCCTTTATTCCCCGATCGCGTATTAAAGGCCTGAGCCAGGCATTACGCGGTGGTCGGGTTGGTTTATGGCGTGCCGTAAGTGCGCCGCATATACGCGAGCATTAAATTCGCCGGTAACAATGGCCGCGCTGCGCGTAACTTTGGCCGCGTGGAACTTTCGGTGTTGACCCTCCGACGCGCTATGGATTTAATACGTCCCTGTACGCGTCGCGAACCATTTCCTGATTATACATACATATCCATATAAATATGTATGTATGCACATTATACTCGCAATTAAGTCCATATAATGAACGCTTTATTTTCGGCGTCAGATTTTCGATCTTCGTAAAATACGCAATTTACGTAGTAGACGAAATTTTAAACAGAAATGCTCTAATTAGTTCCGAATTTAATACAGAATTCTAATGATTTAATGGCGAAGCAAGTAACACTCTCTGCGTATCGCGAGAAATAATTTTAAAGAGTTGAGATTTTTACTTCACTTTGTTCTGCACTTAGCAAATTATCGTCCGAGCGATATGAAAATTTAGCCGTCACTTTAAAGTTTATTATGTAGAACTTTAGATAAGGTGCAAATTTAATAGGGCATCGGAGGGTTAATGTCCGCTGCAACTGGGGCAGAGTAGATCCACGGTAATTAATAAAATTAGGGTCGATCGAGGCGCAACTTGAAAGTTGCTACTCTCGGCCGTGTACTTCAGATTGATCCAGATATTAATCTATTACGACATCTGCTCTATTATCAGAGAAATTTGTTATATTACTTGTCACTTATTTAATATGCTTATAACTTATTACACTTGCTTCTATTGTTTTATACGTTTGCAAGTTATTACCATTTTAATATTATCATTTTGAGGTATACATTCATACTAATAAATGTAAAATTTGTTGTTGACATTATTGGCAAGAAGACGATGACGAGGGAGAGTTCACGAGATAACATTAGAATAACATTATTCGATAACACTGCATCGATTATCGCTACCAAAATGAGATTCTAAGCGGTCCAGCGCTTTGCGAATCCATTAGTCGATATAAAAGATAGTCAGGCGAGGAATTGGGCTACGCAGCGGTATTTTTAAGCAAGCGCAAATAACAGTGCATTTTCCCCTGGTAAACAAACGTATCGACAATCCTCCGAACGGATTGCCATAATTTGCATCGGCCCAATCGCGGGCCGATATCACCGGTAGCGGTAAACCCCGCGCCATAATCGCGACAATAAATGAGCGGTATTCGCGCGTCCGCATAAAACTGCACTCGCATTTGCAGTTACAGCTGCAGCTGCAGCACGCATCGACACACGTCTGGCACGTAACGGGCCAGCGCCCGCCATTTATATAACCGTCCGCCGCGAATGGATTCGAGTGGGGAATGGATATTGCGTATGGAGGAGAGGGGTTGCGCCCATCCGTACTGCTCGATGGGCGCCGAGGGGTTGGGCGAGGGTGAGCCTGTGGGGCTGCGAGGAAGCGCCAACGTGTGGATACGGTGAAATGGAGTGACAGTCGTCGAGTAGTTGCGGACCGTAGAGGGGAGTAGATAACGTTAAGTGCATTACGCTGCTGTGCACCGGCTTCGTGCTTACACAATGACTGTCTCTGCGTTCTCTATTTTACACCCATACTCGCACACATACATATACGTACTGAGAGTAGTGCATACGTATTTCCGTCTCTGTCCTGTTCTCTCTCTCTCTTTCTCTATCTTTTTCGTACGCTTTTATCTCTCTCCTTCCGCTTTTATAGCCTCTCGTTCCGTCTCGTTTATCGCTCTCCACCAATTTCTTTCGTTTTTTTTCCTCGATGCCCGCCGGGACGGTTCTCGGCCGCGTTAACTCGTCGGGACCCTTTACGTATCATTGCTCAGCCGAATCGACTGAACGGCTCGCTCCCGCTCTATTGGCCTCTATAGAATGCTCTCCATCTGTCAGTCCATGTTGAGTTTCAAAACAAACTGCGGCGGCTCGTCGTCGTCGTCGTCGTCGTCGTAGTGTCGTAGTCGTCGCAGTCGCTCTATATATGTGTTGGCAGTTTTCGACGTCTAGCGCAAGCGACAGAACGCTCTCGCATGGCCGCGATGGATCTCGCCGCCTCTATTTCCCTCCGCTTTTACAGCCGGTTTTCCCAGCCTCCGCGCCACGAGTGTTTGTCCTTTCCCGCATCGTTCTTCTCCCGCTCGCTTTTTACTCCCGCATTCGTGCACCGTTTGTTCGGCAATTTGCGAGCCTGCTTATTCTCGGGCACGGACGATATAAACGCCAGCTATCGATATCAGAGAAAAAAAAACAAGTGGCGAACGCGGTGTTACATGATAATGAAATAATCCATCAAAGAGATTGGCTTGTCGGCCCAATGCGCTTTGCATTTCGCGTGTTATTTCATTTTCTCTACTAATTTTGCGTAATATAATCATGCAATGATATAATTTTCGTTAATATTCTCATTATTAACACTTTAATGGTATATATTATACTATAAAAATTTATAATATATACATAATACCGTTATACATAGGATAGAGCTGGAACACAGTATGCATTAAATAAGTGGCACATACCGTACATAAATAGAAATATCATTCACGCTATATCAATTTGCGTCAAGTTGCTGCGAATATGAACGAATAAAAAGAGCTTGCACGGAAATGAGAGGCAGATTTCTGTTTGACTCGATGGCACGTGAATTATGAAGCGACCAAGATCTGACGGTATCGTCGTTCCCGCGGGGGACGCGAATCGAGCGAAACTTTGCCGAGATGAAGCAGGCGAGACGTCCCCAGGCCCCGGACGTCCGTCGGTGATGCTAGAACACTTGCCTACGACGGAATGAAAGTTTCGGGTGCGCTGGTACTGCTGGTAGCTGGTACCATGCTGACGAATCCTCCGTACGTAAACATGCTAGACACGCTGCCACCGTTCGCGATTTCTGAACTTTTCGACGGGATTTTGCTGAAATCGTATCTTCACGAGACTCTGGAGACTCCCTCGTACGGAAGGTTCCCGTCGACATCGACTCTGTTCTACAGGAAGAGAGTTAACGTCGGGCGCGGTTGCTTCCCGGCGGGAAGCGACTGTCCTACGGTGCGTCAAAAGTACGCCGTTAAGATCTCCTCGACGTTAGAATTTCGTCCGTGCGAAAACACGCAACCACGGGATTTATCAGCGCGAATACGCCACAGCAATGATTTCGGAAGTCGCAATTTCGTCTTCACGAGTCCCCCGACGTTTCCGTCATTCCGTTGCATTACTCCTCGCGATCTCCGTAGTCTCCGGGAGTACTCCGCAGTCTTCCATGGCCTTTAGATCGATAAATATTTATCCTCGTCGTGTTCTCGATTGCGACACTGAGCGGCGCAGACCGAGCGGGATGAAATCGCGCACGTTTATTCACGCGTACGTTTCCCACGTTCGTAACATACGTTTCTCTTCGACAGAGAGAAACGCCGGATGGATTTCCCGCGGTTCAAATTCAGGGAGGGATATCGCGAGGATGTTAAACGCATTATCTGCGCCAGCTCGATTGCGGTATTTCGGTAACGCACGGATAACCGGGCGATCCACTTGAGCAATCGACGAATGCATTGTGTGATGAATCGGCATCGAATCGATTGTCGTAAGATGAAATAAACGCAACAGACGGAGGGGGCGATGGAGAGGAGAAGAAACAGGGCAATACTGCGATACCCGATTTAACTTCTCCATGCATACCAATCGGCCGTGGATTTCAGTATCATTAGTTTCACCGTTCTGAAATCCGAGCGATAGCTCGATAAACGATTGCTATTGGATGTTCTATTGATATCGGAGTTTGTTGTGTATTCGCGCGGGTTATGGCAATTTACGGAAATGAAATTCGACAAAGAAATGGATGACTTTTTAGACACGCGTGAAAGACATTTAAAACATTTTAAAACAATGTCTCAAATATGTCATAAATTGGGACGTAAGATATCTTATAAATGTTATACAGATGTCTTTCTGATAATTCCAGAAGAAGTCTTGGAAATTTTAAAACATCTCTTGACGGTTTTAAAACGTCATAATATCTTATAAATTTTCTGACGATGTTACATCGCGCGCTTGTCGCTTTGAGATGCACTGGTTTGTGAATTTTTACATTTCGTTTATCACGCGTTTGTAGCTACGAATTTATTTTGCAAAAATTAGGACGAAAATCGAATATTGAGGCGGAAACTGAAAATGCGTCATTAAAATTACCGGTCAAGTAATTACGTGTATATACCAGTCGCTGTTACGTTACTCTCCGTAATATCAGTTGTTTCGAAATGCAAGCACACGCGCGTGTCCCGCGTGACCCTTTGTGCGACGAATGCATACGAATGCATAACGCGCGGAACGATAAATCTAATTCCGTCGAACGAAACGCATCGAGCGACGTAACCCGCAATCGAGTAGTGGACCAGTCGCACGAGTAGTAATCTCCGTATGATAGCGAGATTAAACGGACGTGAAGTTCCAACTGTTGCCTCTGGAGATAGATGCATTATCAAAGCACGCGCGCGTGCTTTCCACCTCTCATAGATCGTGTGTGCTAGGCGCACCACAATAATGACTTCACTTAAATTACAGTTGGATTAATATTGCGGGCGCATTCAAGATATTTGGATATAGTTTGCGACCGCAAACTCCATAACGGATACGAAATTGATTTGTGGTGAACTATCATTCGCAATTTCAGACTTTATCATTGAATATCTCCCCCGGCGTGGTTAAACGAGCTAAATTTCTGGGGAAGAATATAGTTCGAATTACACAGGAAATCGAAAAGATGGGGGTATTGTGCAATAGCCTGATAGAATTCATTGGAATTAATATGATCGCGCTCGTAACGCGATTCAATTATAATGATCCTAGGCGAAATCGGAGGCGATGGAAGGTATCGTCAGCGATTCCTTTCACATAGCAACCGATCGAAAGGATCACGGCACGCAAAAGACTGACGGTGTCTTTTGGCCCGGGTATAAAGCACAGCCAGCTCCCCGTTGTGCGCAACCTCGACTCCACGGGATCAAAGCCACGTCGCGCGTCGTAAAGTTGAAGCACGTTGCAAAAGTCGGCGGGAGCGGAGATGACGGGGGTCGTTATTCATGGCGCGCCGAATACAAAGTAACGAGAGCAATTTGGCGCTCACTTGTCGCCGCTGGCTGGGGTAAGGTGCCGGTGCTGTGCCCGTACCCTGTCCTAGGTTATGGTCCTGACATCGCCGTGTTTCCCCCGAACCCTCGGTTACATCAGAGAGAAGTCTCGCCTGCTTGGCTCTCCCTCCTTCTCTTCCCCTCCCCTTTCTCTTGTCCGAGAATCTGTGAGCCCGAGAACCGGAGTCCGGTGGCCGGCTTGAAAGCTAAAAGCCATCGAGCATCAGCAAGAAGAGATGGTCTTCTGCTTTCATAGTCGGTCAGCGAGAGGGAAAGAGAGACAGCCGAAGGAAATTTTCCAACGTCATTCCTAGTCGCGCGTCCTTGGAAAATGAAACGTAAAAATATAGGAGAGGGAAAGAGAACGTACGCAAAAAGCTCAGGAGTGTAAAAGAGAGAAAAAAAGCGGAACGGAAACTAGCGAATCGGCGGGAAGATCGTCGATAGCTAGGTCGTCGTCGTTGTCGTCGTCATCGACGACGAAGCGAAGCGGGGCGGGTCGACGACGACGACGACGACGACGACGACGACGACGATGGAAGCAGTGGCGATGGCGGTGGCTAAAAAGTTGTGCTTGCTCGGCGAACTACCGAGCCTGTCATTCGCACGCTTCCGCGAACGCCCTGGAACTGATTTAAAGACGAATGAAGGTCCACTCTCCTTGCGCACGGAGCTCCGGGATTAAGGAGAGCCGTTAGTTGCGAGCCGTTAATTGCACGACGACGAACGTCGTCCTTTGACCCGGGCCTTTGAAGGGGTCTGGCCGGCCGATGGAAATTAAAGTTGATGGTGATCGAGGGTTGGTTTTTACATGGAAGACACATGCGGCTGGGGGATAGTAAGTAATTTCAGCGTAACGACGGGAACAGTGTCTGATTTATGAACTATAAGTCTTACAGCGTAGACCCTCGATAATGAGGATAATTTTCATTAATTTTCATTTATAAAAATTATGGAACGATGATAACGACCTTCTCCAATCTTAATTTTAGCGATAGATACTCTTTAACGACTTTAACTTATCTAGAGACAATTTCCTGTCGCCTGACATGCCGAGCTACCAATAACTTCAGGTTAGTTTACAAACTGTTGGAGGGAAATAATTATGCAAATTAAAATTTATATGCGCGAATTTTATTTTCCGTCTTCTCTGTTGTAGCACAATTCGTATTCTTCCGTATTGTTTACTGTTACATACGTGACAGTCGTGCTTGATGACAATAAAAACTAACCGAATTATCGATATAATGGCGGCGAAACAGACATGAAGTACCTCTCACCTTTATTACAGCAAAACCTTTGTTACACCGTAGCGTTTTACATTCGTAAATTGTGACACCGGGGAGTATTCTGCACTGTGGAATATTGCAGTCGCGAGTCCGGCGCCGTTATTTGCATACAATTCCGCGCGACCCCCGAAGAGTCGGCCACGTTTCGTAAAAACATCGTCGGCCGGAGCCGTGGTAAAATGAGAAAACAGAATGACAAACTGGTTTTACGCTTTCAGGCGGCTAAATGACGACTCCCGTCGTAAGGAGGAGGCTTCATCATTAATGAAGTAAGAGCCTTTTACCCCTCGAGATGCGCGTTTGCTAGGGACTGAAGCCCGCGCGTGGGCTTTTAATTAAATTCGTTCCTCCGCCAAGCGCGGCGGTACGCTTAAACAGCTTGCGAATACAAAATTCGTATTTGAGATTGCAAACAGTGTTCCCGTGCGCTCGCCGATAAGTCGGAGCTACGTAAAAAAAAAATGAAAAAATGACGTGCCAGGAATTTTAAGGGAACGCTGCGTGCCGATCTGCAGAGCGTATCGCTGCGTCGTAGCTATATATAGGGAACGACGAACTTGCACGGCCGGCTTTTCCTTTCGCAAACACTTAAATAATAATCTAATTACATCGGGAATCATCCACTATATTAAAATTGCACAAAAAGCTTCAGTCTCGCGGAAAGTTCCGCGGAAGCTCCATAGAATTATATTTTAGCAAAGACTCAGTTTATTAAAAGCGTCTCGTGTCCGATATATGTCACGCGGATCCGGATTCACCAATTCCGGAGAATGCTCTCGTCGTACACCGGAAGTCCCCGGTCTGTCCTGGTCTGTTGGCGGCGCCGACGGGGAAGGTGACATTTCGAAAATACCCCGGGAACTCTCGCGTCGCGTCGCGTCGCGACGCACCGAGAATGCGGAGCGTCGAAGTGACGCGGCGCGTCGCTCGGATGCTCGGTGTCGGTGGCAGGCAGGTAGGACGAAGGGGCAGGGGGGCACCCTTTCACCCGTTAAATTACGCAATATCCCACGGGAAATTCTTCAGCCCGTGCGCGCCGGAAGTTCGGGCACCATCCCGCACCTCGCACGGAGCGGCCGCGCCACATTGCGAACAACGAAGATAGATGACGCGGACTTTGGCGGCCGGATCTCTGTTCCGCGTCTTCTTATCGAGCGCATAAATCAACGATTCCATCCCGCCGCGTCTCACTTCTCTCCCCCTTCCTGCTGCTTCTCACTTTTCGTCTCTAGAAGCGAACGAGACCTCCTTGCCTGATTTTCGTTGCGTCCTCGATCTGCACCTTCAACGACTCGACGATGATGAGGGTTTCGGTATGTTTTCCCATCGCTCATCATGTCCTAATTAGCATTTTACTAACCACCGATAACGAGTTAACTTGTTTATAATCGACGATCAACGACCGCAAATCCGTGCAGACGACTGCACCGCGTTACAATGACGTTTTTTCTATACCATTAATATCGGATGAAATAAGCTATCGAATAAATTTAGTATCAAGTAACTATCAAAGTAATTAAAAGGACAAAAGATGTTATCTTACATTTTACAGTATTTTAATTTTCCACGCAAACGCGAATCTGCTGTCTTCTTCTTTCTTAAATATTTTTTATTTGCATTAAATAGAAACACTCAAAAGATATATTTATGGAGCTTTGCGCCACGAACCAATGACATCTTGTATAAATGTATTATTTGAATTGTGAGACTTTTATCGCTCATCGTAGACACAAAAACGCACGTTCTTTCGACGTGCGGATCTTCATTAAATAATATGCTCCTGTTACGCGGCACGCCGTAGAAAAATGTAAAGAGTAAACGCGAGTGTGTGTGTGTGTGTGTCGCTTTTTGTGCGACACTCACATGAAAAATGCGACACTCGCAACTTATACAGATACAAAGTAAGAAAAGTTCTTTCACGATAAACGGACCGGAATAGTTCTTTCTCTTTTTCGCAGATGTCTATTATTCCTCTTCGCAAACGGAATCTGCTTTCTCGCAGCTGACTCGTTATTCCAATGTCGCGTTAATATATATCACGCGTCTTATTTTTCGATGGGATTCAAATACCGTCAGGGCAAAATTTGTGTGCAATGCAACGGGTAAGATACGGGCAAACCACGCGACTGCGGGTTTTATATTTGAGCGAATTTCGCGACCGTCAGATATAACGTAACTTTATTTACGCCGGAGTCTGATATTTAATTAGCGTTTTCTTGCATAATACTGAGCGGCAGCGACTCGCACAGATGGGAATTAAACTCTTTGACTGCCACTAATTTGAATTCCTTCCTTGCGCATGAATTGTGTTCTCTATGAAAATAACTTAATACGTTATTGAACCATAATACTCTTCGTCATTCGAGGCATTTCAATTGTTTCTTTACACTTTACACGCTTCCTTAACTTTAAAAAATAATTCCGATACACGTAATGTCTTTTTACAACGTATAAAGCTTGTCTTATTTAATTTTATGTTTTTATATTTTTATTTCTTATTTCATTACATTTTTAAATTATATATTTTATTTTATACCTCTGGTAGCGCAAAAAAAATGGAAATTAATGTCGTCCTTTTTTTAATCGCCAGCAACAAGTACACTCCGGCGAACGTTTTGCTGCATTTCTGTCCTCGCGTCTCACGGGCGATACCGGTTTGAGTGATCACCTAAATCGAGAGGGGTTGTCCCGTTTGTCGTGTTCGAGATGAATCCCCAGGATTCGTTACGCTCTCCCGATTTCAACGCCCGTCTCCCCCTTTCCTCTCCTTCCGACCCGGCCGATTTATCCCCTTTAGTCGAGGTCTAGTTCTCGCGGGATTCCCGCAAATTACCAGAATCTGCCTGGCGACGTTGACTTTCCTCGCGCAACAGATTTCAATTATCCCGATGAAAAGCGGTCGGGGATCGAGTGCGAAATTCGTGGACGGCGAAAACGGATTCAGTTGTATCTGCAATTTGCACCTACAACACGCGCAAACGGATTTCTATCTGCACTTCACGAAGAACGCGCGGAAATTGTCTCAAAAGTTGAAAGCGGGCAGTTAGATTCCCAATTCAACTTTACAGTTAAATGATCGAAGTATTATTTGCACTGAACTATTGTTATAACCCTTTGTGAGATGTTTCTATAAAAAATATATTGTAAGAATGTTACTTTGTCACATTTTGAATATATATTCGTCTTAGTATCATTAGAGATTTAGTGCGCACTCTCTCTTTTAGTTAGAATTTATCATCTATATTATTATCATGCAAGTTAAATATGAGTACCAAAGTGGAATACTAAGCGACTCTACTTAGTCATTAGTACTTGGGCACTATTGTCCCAAGAGCTTATTTTGAGAATGATACATCTCTCACGTAGCAGCCATTGCGACAAACAAACGGCGACTCGTTATGGAAGGTCCCAAAACCTCATTAGAGCCTTCGTTAATCTTTCTCTTTCACTTATTATTTAGCGGATCAAAATTATTCGGCCAGATGTATCCGACGAGGAAACTCACGAACTTATCGCGAAAAAAGATTGATAATGACAGAGCTGTCATATTAATCTGCGAGAAAATAGAAAGCTATCCGGAAGGTGGCTAGGTCTCTTTCTTCACGCAGCTGACTCTTCACTGTCCCGTTGCACAAATATTTGTGCGACTGAATTGCAACAGTAGGAAGTGCTATTTAAATTGCAGATGAAGCGCGCGCCAGTTCTGCGATTAGAGTTATTAAATTTGAGTGGTTAATTAAGTGAGAGCGCGGTCCACATCGTCACACGCCTTTACGTGGCTCTTCGAATGCGCGATAGAGTCATTAATGAGTCGTGGGATCCTGAATTTCCGAGGGGAGTAATTCGGATTTTGATAACGTTTTTATTGACCGCTGAAACCCGTGGCAAATCATCCGGGAGAGCATTAAACCTGTTTGCAAACGTGGGTAAAAACAGCAACGTCAGTCTCTTGATTGAGTAGAACTTTTCTTTTGCGGGATCAAATAATATATAAAATTCTAATATAAAATTATTGAGAGAATATCAGAGAATGTGATAGGTATTTTCTATTTTATAACAGCAGCGTATATCGCGCATGGATCAGTTTTATTATTTAACGCAGAAATCGTTGAACGTGCACCACCGTTTATTGACAACGAGATGCGTGTGCTGTACGAGATGGGAAATCACAAACAGCGGAAGGAATTTTTTATCCATCGTATTTGCAGAGCGCAATTGTATTTCGCCCGGTTCGTCGAAGGAAATGCGTTATTGGAAAGCTGCCACGCGATAGAAACTTTGTTGAAAACATTATCTAATATGTTCTCTTGATCTCTCTCTCTCTCTCTCTCTATATATATATATATATATATATATATATATGTGTGTATGTGTGTGTGTGTGTATATGTATATAGATAAACAATATGTCAAGAAAATGTGTTACAGCTGCGATAATTTCGTTTACTTTCTTAGTCTGGCAAGGGAAGTTTCGTGAGAGCTCAGCGGAGATCAAAGCACAAAAGTTCATACTCTCATTACATAATCCTCAAAATTATTATTCATAATTATTATTCACGAGATATTTACGTAACGCGTATTATTTAAGCACTTAAATGTGTCACGACATAAGCGAGTTGGTGAAAATTTTTGCTCATCTCGATATTTGCGTAATATTCAAATTTGAAACTTTAAAAGGGAATTGAATGCGCGCAAAACGTTCCTCGCTTTTGGCGATCTTTGTACGTATAGCGGGAATTAAACAGCAATATACGGGAAAGCAAATCTGTCACCTTATGCAAACAAATTCTTACGTTGCACTTGTGTGGAAGCACCGGATGCAGAATGCATATTAAAGGTTCGCGCGAAGCGTCTCATCTAAAACGTGCGCTGTTTAAAGGGACCTATGAATCGCTTTGAGGATGGCATTTCTTGTGGATGGTCTATTCCCGCAGAAGAGAGACAGAGGGAGATGGAGAGAGAAAGAGAGGAAGGGGGAAGAGAGAGAGAGAGAGAGAGAGAGAGAACGGGCGAGTGATCCGGAGCGTAATAATTCCGCGTCTGTTCTTACCGTTAAGCGCTCTCGTATTGCATGGTTACGCCACGAATATGCTGTTAGAATTTAATATTATGTACGCGACGATAATTTAAGCGAGCTGAGCAAAGCGTCTCTTATGTCTTGCAACCTGTATACTTTAGACCTTAGACACCTTAGATTCATTAAACCCAGTATAAGAAGTTTGTCGTGATCTAACAAGTGCGATCGCTCGCAAAATATCGGTCATAAAATTTATTGTAGAGGTCTCGAACGGCGTAAACATAACATTGAAGAACTCCAGAGTATCTCGCTCTCATCTTCTGACGGGCTTCGATAACCCTTAATAGCGCTATACTTATGGAAATGTACTTCTGAATATGCATTGTAGTTCGCGTACATAATGGAGCCGTGGAATTCCAAGCGGAATTTAATTAAACGAACTACTACTATCTATGCATGTGTCTTTCCAATTAACGTCACATACCGGTCCGGATATTACTAAAATTCGATGGACTCCGATGGCGAAACGACGAGTCGAGGAATCGTGCTCCTTGAGAGCTACCTACGAGAAAATTACTTCTTTGAACGTAGCTCGCGCTAGGTCGAGAGGTCGAGTCGAGGGTCTCGACCGAGAGGGATTTCGTGTTACAAAGCCCAAGCTGTACATCACGCGCTTACATTTCAACTTATTCGCTGTGCGCGCGCGCGGAGGTCTGCCGCGGAAGTTCAAAGGGAGTTTCGCGAACACCGTTCTCATCCCATCATCCCTCTACACGTTGCCGGATAAGGTTTGCGTTACGGAAGCTGCAGTAGGGATCCTCCCAGTGGCCCCGCGAAGTCCCTCGGAATCTTGCACGGGGATCATATGAGATAGCGTCACGGTTCACGCATATAATACCTCTTTCTTCTGTCGGCGTGATTTCACGCTGTAATCGTGACTGCATAATGTCGGGAAACCCGAACGACGGCTGTGATCATGTACCTTTGGTTGTAGGAGGATCACGATGTGTTAGACTGCACGACACGTTCTTAACGTGTTAAAACGAGGATGGCCAGTATCGTATGTAGAAGAAAGAGAATGGTATCAGATCTTATCCTACTGTAAGGGCTGTATTATTAAACTACGCTCTCTCAGCGTATCGATAGCTCGAAGCTAGGAGAGTTAATATCGCTTTGCTCTTTGGAGGCAAAAGAAAGAAAATGATATATGCACAGATCTTATTATTAAACTCTGTAACATTTTCAATGATCGATAGCTCGAAGAAAGAACGGCCGACATCGTCTCGCTCTTTAGATGTAGAAGAAGAAGAAAATGGAGATTCGAAATCTCCGCAAAAACGTGGCAGGTCGTCAAACTTTTGGTGAAGACATATAGTCTAAGGTTGATACCCTGATATTCGGATGTGAATATCGCCTTTATCGCCATTTATGAAATTTTGGACCGTATATATCGCTCAGCTTTATTTTCCATCTTTATTGCAACCAATAATAACGAGCATCGTGAAACAACAGTGAAAAATTTACGTTTTTAACTGTAATACAATCTATAGTCGGTGTATTCATAGTCAGATCTTATATTTAAGATCGTCTTAAGTTCATGCTGTACGACTCTTTTATTGCCTACGAAGTATCTAAAGATGAGCTTAAGACTTATACATATAAGATCTGACTATGAATACCGGCTTATATGAAATAAGCGTATATAGATATAACATATGCATCTTTTAGAATGCAACCGCGTGATCTCGTCAAGCGATTGTGCGCCGGCATCTTCAACAGCAAGATCGTGGAATCTTACACGGTAGATTAAAGCCATTAGCTACTATCGCGGTTATATCGATTCTCGGCGATATTCATCTAAGAGTATCGTCTGATGCAATATGTTTCGTGCATTAATTATCAGCGATCGTTGCAGTTGACGGGTACGTTTAGTAAGTTTAATTCCTTTTAACAAGACTTACGTCGGTTGTGGGACATCACGACGGACGCGCTTCCGACAAAGCAACGAGGGAAAGACTCGTAGCCCTCTAATTATGAAACGTCGCTCGTGCCAGGCCCTCAATTACGCCTTAATTGGGATCGAATTGACTTGTCCGCGACAAACGGATTCCGAAGCGACATTCGACGAATGAACGTGGCCCGCGATCGAAAACTATGCAGCGTCGCGTCGCGGCGTCCGCACGATTGGATTAATTTTTACCGGCAACACGCTGCGCATTTTTTGCGTGCCCTTTGGCAACGCGTGGTTACCGCACCAGCAATCGGAGACGTGTGATGACGTCGATTCCCGAGTTGATTGACACTCGTGTTGATTAATCTCGAGTGAGTTGTGTTAATTGCGCAGTCATGGATAAAAATATGCGGTGTGCTTTCAATAAATTATTGAAAATCAAGCTGATATTTACGTGCACAAATTAATAGCGCATATAAATAACAGGTAAACAAAATTAGTAGAAAGAATTTTTAGAACAAATTATATTTTAAATTTAATTAAAAACGAGTACATCGTTACCTCGTTACCTCGACTGATTTCATTTGCTTTACGTATTTAATTTCACATAAAATGTAATTCTATATGTATCGCGTACACTCGGAAATTCGAGCGATAAAAATACTTTTGAATTTGAAAGAAAATACGAAATGCTACGAAAACTAACAATAAGTAATCATCAGGAAGACATCAAACCACGTAAAAAATAAACTGTCCAGACGACAACAGAGACAGCAGAGACCGCAGAAACCATTCGTTGATGAATCCAAACGAATAACAATGTCGCAAGCAAGACACGAGTGTATCCCTATCTCTTGAGGACTGGAAAAAGGATCGAGCCGTGGGTAGAGACACCTGCAGTTTGATGAAAGCGCCCGAGGCTCGGTCACAGAAAGGCCAATCCGTGTAAACAGAACGCGAGAGGAGAATCGAACGAGAGGAAAATGAGAGAGGATCATCGATGGAAACGGCAACCGCGAAAATAACCCGAAGACAAATCAAATCTTCGGTCTCGAAGGGATTTACGCGACTGGGAACACGCGCGTTTTTCGACTCTTGCGACTCTTGCGACACGCGAAATAATAAAAGCCGTCAATGTCCGCTTGTTCGAGGTGTCGGTCGGTGAGGAAAAATGAACGGAGAAAATCGTCGGGCGAGTAATTACGCGCCGCGGAAACGGGGACAAAATTCCCGATAATGAGAAATTCTCGTTTTCCCCGGCGTGAAAACGACGGCTGTTTATTTTTATAAATGAACGTCGGCTCGAGAAAGAGAAAGAAAAGCAGAGAAAGCGAGAGCGACATTGAGCGGGGGAGATAAAAGATAAAGAGAGAGAAGTGTGCGATAAAAATTAGACATGTTTATATGTCCGGCTGGATACAGCAAACAACGCGATCTTGTTGTTTCTTTTTGACTCTTTTGTTCCTTTCATTTTGTCAATTTTTGATACTGCATGCGATTTCACGTGCCGAATGATTGCGCGTTCGCTCGTGATTTATTCTATTTCGAAATAGCGGCGTCCGCCGTAACTGCAGTCGAGAATGCGAAACCAATTTGCGCGCAATTCCTCTGGGAAAGAAAAAAAAATAATAATAAAATTTTGTTTTTTTCCGTATTCAAATCGAGCTCGTGTATTTTTCGGCGGTAAAACTCGTTCTGAAAATATTGCGTGGGAGGGTTGTATGTACTTGTATTCTGCTAATGGGAAACTGGCAGTAGTGCACGCGCCGTATTAGTCAGACACAGAAATTCAAATTAAGTGAAAATTATATTTCATTCTCTTTCCCTTCAAATATAAATAAACAAATTAAGATATTTTTGTTTTCGGAAAAAGTTTAGATCTTCTTTCAAAGGAAAACAAAATATATTTGTCGTAGAGAATAATTTTCCAACATTTATGCTTTTTAGGACAAATTTTTCAACCGTTTTTACTTATTTTAAAATTACGACTATCATAGTGGATAAAAATTATTCATCCGTTAGCTGAAAGTCCCATAAAATCAAGATACATGCACCTTTATAAGCAAGTCAGGGGCACAATCCGGGGAGTAATCGAGATTCGTAGAGGAGGATCGAGAATGGGCGAATCGGCGAAGCGAGAATAAGCGAGACGGACTGGGGGAAGCGGATTGAGCCTTTGCCAAACGGGAGACCGGCGCGGGTACGCTATTACGTCTTAATACGTCGGCGAT
The DNA here is from genome assembly GCF_003070985.1 of Temnothorax curvispinosus. NCBI lineage: Eukaryota > Metazoa > Arthropoda > Insecta > Hymenoptera > Formicidae > Temnothorax > Temnothorax curvispinosus. Next base: position 262,687 of record NW_020212776.1, read on the forward strand.
GCCAACGGGCGGCCATATCGACGCGTCGTAACTCGCCCGAAATGTGCCAAAACTAGACAGATGCCTTATTAATAACACCCCGCGCTCCGTCGCCGCGCCGCACCGCCGCTGCCGGCCGGATCTAATCTTGCGGATGAGCCACTGACCTGTAATGGGCAAGATGGGGCCCGTGAAGCGGGACCTCCCAATATCCGGTTGACCGAAAGCACCAATATTTTTGTATCCTCTCAGAATAGACGCCAATAAAGAGACTCTACTTATGCTGCTATAGATACTTGATTGCTCTGGCGTAAAATTATCTTGAGCAGATGCAAGAATATTAATTTCAATTTTATTTTACGTGTTATCTTACATTCATTGTTGCAAAGAATGGAAAGCTCGGAGAACATGGGAGCAGCTTATATATATTTTGTGATAATAACGTTTAATTTTATTTAATTCAATTCAAATTAATCAGACTAAAAATAAGTTTTTGAATTCTCTATTGAAATATAATTAATTTTTATAAGCGACATCGACGACAGGATACCTTAATGAGAACTTTAATGAAAACAAAAGAGAATATGTGTTTTATCCATTGGCCGTACCTGTTGCACTCTTTTTCGGGATATAAATAATATATTGTTCTCGCATGTGTATTTACCACTAATTATCTTTATTTACGAAAAAGCTCGCGGTGTCCATATTAATTATCCCAAATAATTAACTTACTATGTATGTTCTTCTCCGCAATATGCTAACATCCCCGATATCAAATAAGTATAATTATGCTAATAGGAAGATTTACTTAATATTTACTTTCTCATTAAAATAACGAAAATAAAATCTGTCGGTTGACGAAATGCTAGATTAGACCAATGATGGCAAGATAAATATCAACAGCGTTTTATAAATATTTTGAAATTCCGGTTAGCCAACTTTTTTCAACGATTCGATCGTATAATCTTTTCAACGGTGACGCTTTAATTTATCAAGAATATCTCGGCAACGATGTAAGCTGATTATTGTAATAATTTATTCGAGCATGATCGTGAGCCCCAACATCGGTGACGTCCAGCTCAATGAGGAACAGCGCGCCGATGCAAATAACGAAGCCTCGTTAAGGAAGGAAATCCGCTTTTTTCCCAACCCGCTTGTCCTCCCTTGGGAGCTTTCTCCTTTTTTAAATGTGAGGGACCATCAATCCTCTTCTTTAGCGCCGACAGACTCGACCACCGCGTGCTATTGACAAGCGAAAATTCGCTGGACAAAGAAGACGTGGAAGGCGCGGAAAGACGGGGGTCTGCGGGAGAGAAGGGGAAGCGAGGGGGCGGACGTGGAAAAGAGGAGGGAACGGGTTGAGGCTGTCCTCGGCGTTTCAGAACGCCAGTCGTACTTCACCGGCCTGCCAGCCGTCATTCTTGACACGGGACATTAAACCCCGTGTTTTCATGGGGGAGGGGTGGAAAGCAGGTGAGAGACGCGCGTTACACGGGAAGAGTCTTCATGAGCTTTTGTTTGAAGATACAGGAATGCGGAAGAGCGCAATTGCAACGTGTTTCGCGATAGAGATACTCTGCACGGAATTTTAGAGAGAAGAATTTTTTTTACATCCATCTATAAATCTTAATTTCATATATTGATAACACTTATCGTACCTTACTGCGAGCAACTATTAGTGATATTACGATATTATCGTGCGTTGTAAACTTGAAATACTAGTTGCTTTGTGGTATCTCATATAATTATCTTTTTATTCCATTTGATGGATTTTTATGAACGACAGTCACGAGAATTAAGATTAATGGGACATAAGAGGTTTGATAAAGACATTGCTAATTCGCATATTCACGAATAGATCATATTAGTCGTACTACTGCCAATTTTTATTACAAGGCGAGTTCCGCTCTTATCATGCAACCTTCGATTGACTGGCTTTGATCAACGCATCCCGCGACGGAGGTAATTTTCGCCCGCGGCTCGATTTCCAGCCCTTTTTCAGCCTTTTCCATGACCGCGACCTGTGGCGATTTCTGGGATTTCCTCCCTTTTTCTCCGGATTTCGTTGATGACGCAGTCCGATAGTGAGTTATAATCCACGTAGAGACCGCACGTGTAAAGCGGAGGGTTGCACCAGTGCGAAAGGGAGAAATTGGGAGATGGGGGGAGAGGGAAGGGAGAACACAGAGTGGAGGATGGCGAGTGGCAAGAAAGGTGGAGAGAGAGAGAGTGAGAGAGAGGTGGCCAGTGTTCAGTGGCCGTTATAATCCGTCCATTGTGATCGACACAATGAACGGTCGGAGCTCAATTCCGCGTGAAGTATGGCTCCATAAACGGCGAACCGCTATAACTGTGTAATAGATATCGCGTATCGAATATATACGACCTCTCTCTTTCTCTTGGTCTCCTGCTCTGCCCTTCCTCTCCAAAAGTGCCCGCGTCTTTCACACTTTTCCCGGCGTCGCCGTTCCTCGATCGCGATTGTGGTGGAGACGACCACGATTTAAGATCCACCGCCGCGCGCGGCAACGAGAGAATTTTGTCGGATCAGAGATAAATCAGATGTCGCGTATTGCGAGGTGTTAATCGACTGAAATTGGTTTTTGGATTTCATCTGCGAAGATTTAATTCGGAAAATCCTGTACAATCCTTCACCACAAAATTTTCATAAAATGTTTATCATACAGATTTTTTTAGAGACGCTAGAAATTCTCTTTTAATTTAATTAATTACGTGACAAAATTATACCTTTTATAATTATCCTCTGCCGATATGTTATTTTTAAAAACATTATATAAAATGAATATACTAATGAATATATTGTATATACTGTATAAAAATACATTATTATTTTATCGAAGAGCTGTTATTTTTTTAATGGTATGAAAATAGCGATCGCGCGATATTACTCCTGCATCGTGAGTAATTTTTAAAGCGGTAAGGAACATATCGCTATATTTTTCATACTCGCACCTCGCGTTTAATGTGTCGTTATCAAGTCACTATTCGCGCAGCGTAAAAATGCGGATTTTGTATTGCGATAAAAATGCATCGCAGCCATTAACGGGGGCTCGGGGGATACAGGAAGAGGGCGGGGAGAAGGGCGACCGCATAAAGATCGACGGTTACGTGCGTGCCGATAAATTTTTCATATTCTCGTCGGAAAATGCGCAGGTGACGGTCGCCGGTGTAAGCCCGGGTTACACCCATTTTACATCGCGCAACCACGGCGTCGCGTAATTTGAATAATAACGGGGCCACCGCTCCGCTGTTGTAGCGTGTCCGAGATTCTCTCATTATACCGATCCGCGATGTTTTCTAAACGCAAATAGACAAACCCGGCTTCGCGCGCGAGACGCGCGTGCACGCCGCTGTCACGCATTTTTTTTTTGTTACCTTTTTGCATTCTCTGCTTTTCTTCATTTTCCTTTTTTGAGGTCGACACGCATATCCAAGCGAAGAAAATAAGTTACGAGGACGTGTAGAATGTAGCACGGAGTTAGGTAGAAAAATGTTGCTGTACATATATCACGGCATGTTACTTTGCCTGCACGAGAAACTTCAGGTCTTCCTCGATTTTAATTTGAATCGCGGTTCTTTTAATCAATTTAGGGTTGATTTTTCCCGAACTGAAATTCGGAGACACCGATAGTTCCCGAGCTACGAGGGAATAAAAATTCTCATTGTAGAAATGTAGCTCTACATTAATTCTGATATATTTTACATATACAATATATACCTATATAATATCTTAAATATTTAATTGTCCAATAGAATTGTGAATATGAGCTCAAAAAATATAATTATATTTTATTTTTGTAATCATTAAAAAGTCACGGGAAAAATGTTTTCTCTAAGATTCACATAAAAACTATATCGTCTGTAAAGTAACAAATTGAGAAGTTTACTTTACACCAGGTTTTAAGAAAGTTTGATGTATAAAAGTACGTCATTACTTATTTAAGACTGATTTGAAACATTCTATTTTTATTGCAAATTTTAAATTTATAGTTTGTGCTACCAGAAAAAATATCAGGCAAGTTTACCGTCGATAATGCCACGACGTAAAATAGTTATAGCTCGCGGCTCTAATAATTCCGGGATTTTTTTGAAATTTACTGTGAGCTGTTTTCAGCTTCATCGGCAAAATTCTGCATTGGGAAAAAAATAAAATGCACCAAAACCAATGCAACGATAATACTCAAGAAAAAACTGGCGCATTAATCGCCTATTAAAAAGTTCTTTTGCAGCAACAAACGCGAATCTTTTCATTCTGTGTCTTTTATGCCTGGCCATTCTGCTCTGTGCTTTTTTCCACATCATCGTAATGTTCACAACGATATATTGCTTCTAAGGCTGAAACGGGGTATATCATGAAACATGAGAGGGCAAAAGGAACGGAGGGGTGAAAGGGGCGAGCGGCGAAGCAACGAGATTTACACAAGACCCCCTTTACTTTATTCCGCCTTGCCGTTTATGAATTATGAAATCATTTCAAACGTCGCGTCGCGTTTCGCAGTCGCGCATTAAAGCAGAAATATTCCTTTTTCCGCAATTACGCTTCATAAGGTCCTGCGCGCGATAATGTCGCGTAAAGTGCCCTTTCACGTAATGGGAGTCAGCGTGTAACCGCGGTCTCGCGAGAAATTGCTCTCGCTTCGTGTCCTTTGAAATTAATTTTTCCGCTGAAATTAATTTTCGAAATTAATCCCTTTTCTTTATGACGTTTCGTGACATTCCGAAATTATATGCATTCACTTAAGTCGTGGAAAATACGCGAGCTAAAGATCCTTTGGAGATTTTCTATTCAAAGAAAACAATTCGCGGCATGTCAAGCCCGAAATGCTCGGGTATTCGAAATTTTGATATTAAAAATGATACTAGTATTTAGTATTTATATTAAATAGCAATTAATGGTTGGAATTTGCGCTCGAAGAACGCTCGTCGTTTTTAGTTGATTGCAATTCTTGGTAACCATCGTGACTATTCTCGAACGGAGAAATTACACAGAATTCGCCGCGGAATCGTTACGACACAATTGCGCGCTTCTTACCTTACTTACTTCGCGCCGCTAAATTTTCTCCCTCGTCTCTTGCTATTTCGCCTCGAAAGCGAAGTGCACCCTTGAAGACATTCGCTGTCATTATTCTAACGACGGCATAAGTGACACTCGAGCCGGCCGTTTATATAGTTTCGCGCGGCCGATTACCCGACGTTCGGATTCGCGCTTATTTCAGAAACTTCTTCACTAGAAAGAAAACACAAAGGAAGGACATTCGCAACACGCTTCCGATGGAAGAAACTCTATATCGAATTATCAGAGTTCCGTGCAGCCGTGAATAATGAAAGAATAATGATCGGTTGTTACGAGCGAAAAAAAAAAAGAATACAACCGAAGGTGGATGAGAAACGAGGCTGCGAGGGCGAGGGAGGAAGGGGTCGTCGAGGGCGTAGAAATGGAGGCGAAAAAGACGTCGGATTCGCGGAAGGAATAAACGAGAACGACAGATCGCGCCGGAGTAGTTTCGTCGCAAGATGGGTAAACTTCCAGTTGGAGAGAAGCAGTTTCGCCGTGTTTCCTTTTTTACGCGGTCCTCAATCCCCCTGTCCGACCCGTTTCGTTCTTTTTCCACTGGTGGCTCCTCGCGTCCTCTCTGTGGTCGTCGCGCGACCACAATATCGCAATATTGCGAAGGTATGTGGAAAAAACGTATCCAGCTTGCGTTTTGCCTTGTGGCTCACCCGTTATGCCCTGGGATCCGTTGCCCGCTTCTCCAGGAGAAGAAAGATAATATCATCCATATAACAAGCATGTTTATAAGAGACGTTCTTTAAAATATCTATAAGATTTTATCATATTAAAAAAGATGTTTTTTCAAGACTTTTCGAAAAGATGCCTGAAACTTAATTTTTACAAGACATTTTTTAGAGCATGTAACGTTATTTATATTGTCGCAATAATTATTGATTAGAATGTATGATATAGCCAATTTGGATATAACATAATCCTTATAAAGATACTAAGAAAAATTATATAAAATAATATAACGCAACATGAGATTTTATAGAAAATGTTTTTAAAAACTGCAACATATATTAAATATGTGAATATGTTAAATATTAAAATATATATTAAACATTAAAATTATTACGTTAACGTTTTCCAAAACAAATTTCAGCAATACCTTTTCGCCGCTCTTCGTTAAAACGACACTTAGGAAAATAACGAGGAAATTTAATGGAATTTTTATGAAGAATATTCTGCTTTGCTAAAAGCTTGGATCTCAATTCTTGCTGTTTACATTAATCCCTACGAAATACTTCGATAATACGCTTTTCTAATTGTTCATCATTACCACGAGTAAATCGTAATGTATAGACAAATCGTCGTTATTGCAAGTGAAATTGGCGATAAATTGCCGTACAAAGTTCGACTGATAATATTGAATCGATGAATACATCATTAATCGCGAATTCAGCGTGTTTTCTAACTTCCGTAGTAAAGTTTCGCTTGAATCCATGTCGGGTGTCAAACAAATTCGCACGCACGTATACATGCCAGTTATTTAATATACGATAAATGTAACGTACATATATAACAACAAACTATTGCGCTTGATTAAATTGCAATTAGCGCAAGGCGTTTACCTTCGACATGCAAAATGCAACGCCGCATAATATTAGCAATGCTCGGAGCACCTGTCGGAGGTAATTCCAGGCACAAGTGCTACAGACGCATAGTCAATCTTGGCCTCATCCCTGACTTACGTCAACGTCAACCTCCTTACCTCCTTTCTCCCCTCGACCGAATCTCTCTCTCCCTATCACTCTTTCGCGAATCCCTCCGGGCTGTTTCCCCTGAATAATACCGGCCGGGATGATAGAACAGACTGGGTGAATATCGATGGAGCTTAACCCAGCAATCAGGCGGTAGTTTCCTCCGAATGGAACTCTCCGAATATCTGACGAGGTAGCGAAGAGCCTCATTCGACGCTCTAAAGAAGCGTGAAAAGCCGCAGCGTCGTGTATTTCGGTTCTCGGGATTTATGGCGGAAATGATGAGCTGATTCTGTATCGAGGTAAGATCGAGAGGGCCAATTGAAATTTTTCAATAAACTATCTCTTGATCTCTTGACGATAAATTTAATTATTATTCCTTTATAATGCATTTTCTTAAATAAACATTCTTATCCTTTTTCTTGTCAATATTTGTTTTTCCATTCTAAGATATAACAGAATGTCGTCGAGATAATAAATTAATATCTCTTTAATATCTTTTTAACATTAATCTTTTATGAAATGACGGTTTATGTAACTCAAAGCACGCAAAATAATAATCTGTATAATATGTGTTACAATGTAATTTTATCTTGCAATATAACCGCTAATATATACGTTATTGATAACGTTACATCTAGTTCACAGCTAATTAGTGATAATGCGAGAATTTACGCGATGGATGTATGACAGGATTTTACGGATAATGTCCTATGATTTTAGCAATCTCAAATATACGTTCTTCCAATAACGTTCATTGTGCAGCAGTGTTTGCGAACATAATTAATTATTGCGGAATGTCTAAACAAACAAGATTGATAATTACGGTTCGACGATTCTGCGTATGGAAATTTTATACACATTGCACAATCCATATCGTGGACAAAAAAGCAGGTACTTAATTGATTGTCAAAAAATTCTTACAGTGTTTTTCAATTGTAAATAAGCGCTATGTACAAAAAAATAATGTAAATACTTATTTCACAACTTAATCGCTGATGTCAATATTATCTTCAGCGGAAATTTGTTGTAATAATTTATTTTATTATTATTTCCAAATACAGATGTTTAATGATTGATAAAATGTTTTTAAGAGATGTTTTTATTGCGTAGTGATGAAAAATTGTGAGATTAAATTTAAAAGTGACGTGAACTGTTGATTTGTAATAATTCTGTGTTATATAACATAAATATCTATTATTTTTCGCAAATCAATTTATAATAATATACAATAATATATACTAATTAAACATTCATCGATGTATGGATTAAAGACCAAACTAAACCGATGCAAAATAATCTTAAATCAAATTTCTGTCGAAAAAAGTTCACTCTCTCTTCATAGCTACTATTAAAAATTTTTATAAAACTTGAAATTTTTTGTTCGATCGCATATTGATCGAGGAATTGGTCGGTCAAAAATGAAGCGTCCGGGAAAATTCGCAGATATTCTGTACAATAATATCTACGTCTGTATTCCGCACAACTTTCTCGCGCTCACTTTTGGCGCGAGCAATTTTTCAGACGAGACCGCAATCGCGATGGAACGGAAAGGAGTGGATAAAATAACACCAGAAAAATGCCAGAGAGACGTTTGCCACGAGAAAGATAGTGAGAGAGAGTGAGAAAGAAGCAAACAGTGGGTGTCGGAGGACAGGGTCGGATATCTGGCGGGACGGATCAGGTGGAGGGAGGAGGGATCGATTTGCGAAAACGAGATTTGCGCGTTTGATTTGCGGGCTGGGGCAGCCGGGCTGGGGTCGATCACGGATACGGCTATGAAAAAGTAAAGCTTATCCAATTCGGTACTCGATTCGACGTGGATTTGCGCCACGAATCATGAACTCATCCGGATGATTTAATCCTGCTTAGATGGAGCGTATAACGAGAGACGCGAGGACGAACGCGTGATTAGCCATCATTAAGTGTTTTAACGTTGTTTGTTTGTTGTCCGAATTATATACGTTGGCATCCTCCATTCTTATCAACAATTTTTTGTCAACTTCAGAGTTGCTAATTCCAAATTGATAAGTCAGAATATAGTTTTATTAATTTTGGACATTTATTTAAATATGCGCTTTTGAATTTAACAACTACTCGCTCACTGTCTCGTGAATTTACCTAATTATCTTATATCTTTGTAAAAGAGGCACAAATGGATAAAAATCTGAAGAGCGAACAGAAATTTGAATGTAATTTTGCAAATGGCATAATATAATTTTGCATTACACGGTATCGTTGATTTTTGCGTAAAAATAATTATTCATATTAATACTCGTTTCATTTAATGCTATTTCGGTCTCGCGAAATTGTATTTTAATTTAACGCAATAAAGAGAAATAGTGATACAGAGCGGATTATTAAAAAATATGATACCGTTAGTTGTGCGGCGTAAAGTAATATATACCTATGATGGCCCTATTCGATTGATCTTCCCTAATTTAAATACGGTAGATACGAATATATGGAATAATAAATCCAATTCCGGTTGATGCGATACGATTTCAAACCGAATGTCGATTTCGCAAAATGATTTCATTCTATGTCGAATAAAGCATTAATATCAACAACGACGGTTGGCAGAAATCGCTATGCTCGAAAAATATCATGTTTTTTCATGCGTTTTCGCTATCGTTTTCCCACTATTTTCCTCATCAAAATACTTACATTTTTCTAATCTTTAATACAAAATTAAAAGACTTCTTAACTTAACAGAGTTACTGTGATATAGGACTAATTTGATTTCAATAAATAAATGTTATATATATAATTAAACGATGCGTTTACACATCGTACAAGTGATTATATAATCCATGTTCACAAAATAATTTTTATTTTACTTTTAATTATTTACATCTCGTAACTATACGTAAAATATCCGTGACGTCTAAATAAAATTATCAAGAATGTTTGTATGAGGAATTAAGGGATATTTTTCTTTATATATACATATATTATAGATGTGTGTGTGTATATGCGCGAGTTATAAATTACAAATACTCGTGAAATTTCCGCGATATTTTGACAAAGCTGCAGCGGGATTGCCATCAATTGTGTAAGGCCAAATATTGTAACCTTTGCAAATCCATGAAATTGAACGGGGATTACATGGATTGGCGCGCGGCGTTTTATTTCGATGATACAGCATCAATGTGTGTGCGTATGCGTGTATGTGTGCGTGTGTGTGTATGTGTGTATAAAAAGAGAAAAGATTCCTGCGAAATTCGACCAGGGTATCGAATCCAATCGCAATTCCAGGAGATGATTTAATTCCGTCCTAAACAACGTGTATCGAATGTAGCGCGGCTGGCGAAAATCGTTCCGCGCGAAAGTCACCTATTTATAGCTAAACGTTGTTATCGGGTAACGCTGTTACGATATATCAAGATAACGTCGTGTAATTCATGTTGTTACGTAGCTCGACATTACGTGTCGTGGTATAAAGCTGCCGCGCGGCGGCTCTAACGGAGACCGTCAGAATTTAGAACGTGCCTCCGCGCGTGTATTAATAGTAACGAAACACGCACTCGCGAATATAACTATATTAATTTTCTATCCTTTAATGAATCCTTTGTGCTCTGTATATTTAGCATTTTGGCGCAATTTGGATTATACGAGCGTCGCGCCCGTCGTGATGTAAACGTCGCGTCGCGGCGCAGCGGGGCGCGGCGGGGTTAATCCGCGAAAAGAATTTTTACGCAAAGCAATAACATCCGCGAATGCAATAACGTTCAGCCAGCCACCTTAACGTGGATTTCCGCGTACGCAAAGGTGGTTTTTGTTCGCCTTTGCACTCGTACCTCATACCTCGTGCAGCCGCGTTATATCCGCGCGTAAAAGAGAACGCATGCGAATTACATGCGGGCGCAGTAAAATGCGTAATGTTTTTTTATTGGGACGCGCACGCGGACCAGATATACAGGCATTGTTTCCCTCGAGGCTAGATCCGCGCTGCGCGCCCGGAAACTATATTTTTCCGCGATTATAAATCCTCCGCTGAATTTGGAGCGGAGCGGATCCTTCATTAGCGCAAATTTGGCCGAGAGCTGTTCTCTATCTCTCTCTTTCTCTAGAAACATTGCGCGTCTTGGCTATTGAGCCGCTAAATTAGAATCCTCGAGGCAGAGTCCACTTGAAATTAAACGAGGGACAAGATTTAGCCTTTTCAGTCGCATCTCTGAGGATCAAATTTGCCAAAAAGGTCCTTTGATCTTAAACTTGATGAAATAAGATCAGCAGGTAAAATTGAAATGACGTTGCGACGAAAAATATGAAGGGAATACAGATGGACTTATATAAACATGCCACAGAATTATTTTAACTTCCCTAATTTTTAATGCAATCCTTCTCAGACGCTCTCTGCAAAAACCTTGATCGTGACGAGGTACACGCAGAAAGCCCGTCCATGAAATTTCGAAATCTCGACGAGACGTTCCGCGAATTTCGTTTGTCGTTTTCACTTCGAGGGAGACCGACCCGTTAAATTTTCTTTAAATCCTCGCATTCCTCGCATCCTTGCATTTCGAAATCGTCTTGCGCCTTCGCGCGCGCGAAGACACGCGAAACTCGTGCAAAAATCGTGGAACGTGTCACCGTGAAATTCGCAATCCTCGAGTCATAACGCTCGTTCACCAGCCGATTTATGCGCGTACTCGGGGGATAACAGATTTCGCGATAAATCCCCTCTCGCCTCTTTGATACGTGTATCTCGAAAATTCCGTCGAGTTTTGTTTTGCATCTCGCCGAAACGTAGCTCTCCGCGCTTCTGCTTTTAGCTCAGAAATTGTTCGCTATTTTTTGACAAGAACTCCGCTCTTGCTCTCGTCGCGCGCGAAAATAACGACTTACAGGACGTGATTTTCCATTAGCTAAGCCCCAAGTATGTATCCCGGCGAGAGGGAAAACCTGCCGCACTCGCGCGACGACCTGAGCTATCGCGTTATCCGCCCTGCCTCCCGTTTTACGTACCAGTGCGAGAGTTTTAAAATTCACAGTTGATCTTAAAGTCGAGAGTAGCGAGCGTGGGCGAGCAAGAGGGGAAGGGATTTTCATTGGCTGTAAATTTTCCCGGCGTTTTCACGTGGAACACGTGAAAAATCACTATGGCCGTATGGAGGCTGCTGATGCGCCATGAAAATGAGAGCGGGAGCACGGTTGCGAAAGAGCGAAAACAACATTTTATTTGCCATAAAATCGATTCGCGATAGAGTTCACGCGAGATTTCGGTGTACAGAAGCGCTGACTCAAACCAACGCCAACGCGCGTGAACGACACGCGAAGCGATAGAACAATGAAACGCTTTATTTGTTATAAATTCGAATTGCACCAGTGATTCGCAATCTTCCGCGTATCTCTCGCGCGCGATTGCGTCCACAAAAAGTTCGCGAAAATTCCTTCGGGAAACCTCTCTGGGATAATACGAAACAAACTAGTCGGAAAAGCACTCTGTGGGAAAAAGACAAGTGCGAAAATAAATGCGCTATAAAAGAACTCGAGGTGATAACATACTAAACAATAATAATGATAATAAAGCACTAGGATAGCAATATAAATTTTTGATCGTCATTATTATACACAGCGTCAGTAGAAAATATAAATTACGATTGTACCCAATAAATATGGTAAATATATTTTTTTATATATGCTCAATATTAATTTATATTTTATTTATTCTTTTATTTATATTGATCTGAAAAATCGTTAAAATACTGGCCGGAAAGGTACAGGCCAATCAAACAAGTTTGCTAAATTAATGTGATTTTATTCGCCACGAGGATTAAAACTCGTCGAGGATTACTTTTGGACTGGAAATTTTTGCCTCTCGAAGATATGCCTCTCGTAAGTTTCAGATGATCATGCTTTTCTATCTTTTTTGTCTCGGAGTGGCTATCAAGTGGTTTCGCAGCATCGCTCCGTCGCCGTCTGTTTGTAAACCATTAGCGGCCCAGGGGTTGGGGGCTAATCGCACAAACGACAGCTTTCCAGTCTTCCATCAACGCGCCTCTATCTGTTTTCTTTCCTACATTTTTCTTACGTCTGGTATCCCTATTTATCTCCTTCTTCCGCGTCTACTTCCATCCGCCATTTTTACACGAGATTTCTCGTAAGAATGCATGTGACGTTCTTCAAAGAATTTACACTTACTTTTCTTTTATATAATCGCCTCGTGACGCGATAGTTTCGCTGTCACGTGAAAAATCTGAAGTCAGAAAATTTATAAAAAAGAAATTTGTGTCTCGTCGATGTATTGAATTTTTAATTTTACGATATTTTATAGTACCATATATAATTTTTACATCCAGGAAGATGTATATTCTGCGATTTATTTTTTTTATTGATAAAAATTCACGATCCGATACTATCTTATGACTGTCTGGAGAAGATTGCCGCGTCGTTTGCGATTTTAATGTTTCTCGTGTCGCCGGCGAGTTGAACGATGCGCCCCCGCGGCTCAATGTATATCTCTTTAAACATTCGCCGTGTCCCCTCGCCGCTCCGCCACAATGCACACTTCGCCGCGTTCCACATTCCCGGGCTGCGAAACCGATCGCACAAATCCCGAGGACCAACGTCAGAGTCCGCCGTCGAAAGCCCGGGGATGAATTTCCAAGTCCGATAACATCAATTTTTCATACGGATCGTCGCTCGGCGTCGACCAACCCACGTATCTTCGACCGGCTCTCGATATATCTCGGCAGAACCAGTTACCAACACTGCTGAGTCCACCCCTCCCGGAACTGCCTGCCCCGCGGAGAATGTAGGAGATCTCTTGGCGCACCGGCGAAGATGAGCTTCGTTCCGGGACTTCCAGGATAAGCGTGAGGAATACGGAAGGATTAGAGCGCGAGCGTGGGCGAACGGGAAGGGACAGCAGGAAAAAGGGGGTGGAAAAGCTGCCAGAAGTGCATTAACCTCCCTACCAACTCCTTGCAACGAGAGGGTTTTGATGCAGGCGGGTCTCGAAAATTTATTATGGACCCCGTCTTTGTCTTCTTCTTTCTTTTTACAGTTCCCCTTCTATCGTTTTTCCACTCCCTTTTTCGAATCTATATATTCTCTCTCTCTTTCTTTTGCCTCCCTGTCACTTTCTGCATCTCGTCTTCTCGCGTTTCTCGAAAGAGGAACCGGAAATTTCTCTCGCGAAGAGTCCCTCGATCTTTTTTGTAGATCATCGCAAATTGTCTGATTAATTTGGACGAATCTGTCTCTTGACGCGATTTTGTCTCCTCTGACCCTTTCTCGGTCACCCTTTCGCTCTCCGCTTTTTCCTCTCTTCAAGCATCGAACGAGGTTCGTTTTTCGTGGAAAGTTGTTTATTTTTTTGGGAGGTTTTTCACGCGTTTTTTGTGTTTTCTAAAAGTGTTGGAGAGGCAGAGGGGAACACAGAGGGACAAGGGACGTAGGGACGCGAGCACGACGCATCGCTGTTTTGTTTCGCGCTCGTCTTTTGTCGCTCGCTGGTGAGTGAGTTTTTCGGGCGTGAGCTTTTTTGTCGGGTGTGCTAAGCTTTGTCCCGCTCGTTTTCCGGCACGCTGCGCGCTGCTCGTCGCGTGTACGTTAACTTTTTTTTTCGCAAGACCGAGTTTCGAGAGGAGCGCGCATTGGCTTTCTCTCTCTCTCTGCCTCTATTTCTCTCTCGACTGATGCCGTTCAGTAAATACTTTTCATTGAGTTTCGACAGAAGCTAAACACTTGTTAACTTTTATAGTTTCGATGGAATGGATATTATTTCTAATACAAATAAATAGCACAAAATCAATGACCAATTTCATTTTATGACTTGAAGGGGTCATAAAATGGTAGTGTGTGGACATATCAAATAAACAAATATAATTTTTCTACCAATATTTTACTTCCAAATTGATTTTATCTTTTAAAAACAATTTATAGGCATTAGACTTTCAATAGTCGTCGACATTTTGAAAATTACTTTTGTAGTACCTTGCAAACGTTTGTTTGGAAGTTCGCGAACGACTTATTGTGCAAAAATTTTATATATGGAGGTTCGATAGAAATCTCTAAGTTTTTACTACGGAAACAGCCTGCCCGTGGCTAAAATTTTAACGAAATAAAAAGATCGTTTATTCAAACGAAACGCACATGGCCAATAATCAATGTTAATGCGTCTTTTTCTTATTCCCTTACATTTATGACAGAAATAAACACGTAAAATATAAGTTTGAAAAGAGCCTGTTCCATGCTCTTTTCATGGAAAATTTCTCCTTTAATCAAGGTATTCAAACGGCTTTGCAATGGTGCATAAATATTTCGTTACCGCTCGAGAATTAATTATTATCGCGATGCTTTATCCACTCATCGACGATGTAAAATAAAAAATAGAAAGGAAAATAATTCTGCTATCTCTGAATAAAACATTAATCTCAACCCCGTTTCATTTCGCGGAATAACACGGTGATGCGTGCGATTATTAATTTATTATAACTATTTACAGAGGAGTGCGTTGAAATAAGTCAATACCCGTGAACGCGCGATTTTTATCTGGCATCTCATAATTGGGAACGTCGACCCGCGAGGTTAATTACCGGGGCCGGAAATCGGCGAGCTGTTTACGAAACAGCAGCTATTTTCTCAAGTACCATAATGAGCCGGGCACGTAAATTAATATCGGATTATGCGTTTCGTGTAGCCGACGGCGTCGAGGGTCGCTTATGCGGATCCGACTGGGGAAAGAGCCGACTGGATTATCGATTAATTATGCTCGTTAGGTGGGCACCGGAATCATCGTTGGTGGCAATTAAAGCAGTACACACTTCCTGTATTTAGGATTCGCCGCGGCGTGCGCGACACTCATTAATATATCGCGGCCATATTCGACGGCTTATAGTTAAACCAACAACGCGCGATTAAAATCGCGTGTAATTCCGGTAACATCGCGCGCGGCCATTTGGTCGGGCCGTTGTAGTTGCCGCTGTTGTTATGTCGGCCGAGCCGTTCTTGCCGCTGCACTGTTGTCTCGAGCGGATTCTGCTTGCGTTAATTTATCGATTAGTCGGCTACCAGCCAACCGTTTTTTTTTTTTCGACGTTTTGTCCCCACCCAGATTATTCCGCGCTAGGGCCGATCGATAATTGGTGATTGTAATTAACGGCAGCTATCGACGAACTATTCCCTCTTCCTCTCACAGTGTAAGGAAGAGAGCTCAAATTTCCGCTCGTTCAAACGAAACGCCTCTGCTCAAACGTTGAAGTCTGATGCAAGGAAGTTTCGTACTTCGGAACAACAACGAAAGTCCGCGATGACGACGATGATTTGAAGGAGGTGTTGCATACTTTCTGAGATTTTCAAATATTTGCTATCAGATTAAGGAATTGAGGAAAATTCAAACATTATCGTAATATAAGTTTCGATTTAGGTTTGACTTTAAAAGTAGAGATATTAAATCTACTAAAATACATGTAATATATAATGGATTCGAAATTCTATGAAAAACTTTCAAGCTTCCTGAGAAATATATATTTACATGTACATATCGTCCATGAGAATTATATTTTACGAGGTAACGGCACGCTGTGAGATTAAAAAAAAATATCTTATTATGAGATCTGGCGAACCGGTAACGAGAAGCTTTCGTCGCCGACGATACGCTGTTGACGACCGCTTCCGATCTGTTGGCGCGAGCTTCCCTCGAGAAAGCGACCACGCTCCATTTCCGGCAGTGCCGGAAGCCAGCCGTTACCCGGGCTCACTGACACCGAGAAAATCTCCGGTGCAAGCTGTCGTTCTGGCGGCGCGTTCTTTAGCAGCATGCTGCACCGCAGCACGTGCACTCGACAATCCCGGTAATGCGCATACAAGCGTGCGTTTACCTATTTGTGCATTATGGTCGTTCCGTGCAGATAATTAACCCCGCGACGTCGACTTTTTGCAAGTTGCCGTAACGATATCTCGATGTTTCTCGGCGGGAAAAACCGGACGCTCGATTTCAGGTTGTTCGGAGAGTGAATTCTTGTTACTTAATCGAAATCAGATCGAACACATCGGTGCGTGATTAAATCGCGACAAAAAAAGAGGAACCTCCATAAATTCAATTGAAATATCCCTTGTCCGATGAACATCGGCGCGGGTTCAGCTAATTTTCGCCGCGAGCGTTCCCGTGAATGAGAATTTTAATACCCACGCTTTTTTCTCTTTAAAAATAGCTTTGTGCTTGGCGGGTACGCGCGGCACGCGCTAGCTGTTTGCGCTATAGACACACAAAAAACAGCTTTCCGCCAGGGAGATTTTCCACGGTGTTCCGCTTTTTTTTTAAATTTTTTATCCTTACTCCTTTTACGCGGGATATGCGCACCGCGTCCGAGCGTGAGCCGGAGCGCGAACACAATGAATCTTATTAAGGAGTCCTGACCTCGTCGGGCTCCGGGTCCCATTGTGACCCCCTAATCCTGTTTAGCATAGAGCCAGCCCTCGGGATATACCGAGGCTGCCTCTATGCTATATGTTGCCGGTTAATGAATGCAAAAAAGCGACGCAACCAGGCTGTACATTATTCGATTGCATTATCCGATCTGCTACAGGTCGATCGATCAGCCTGGGGAATTTTGCTACTCCGTCGAGAAAGATGGAAATTGCGAAACAAGCGGGTCAGAAATCAAAACAATACGCGATTTCTCTCTTAACAAAACACTTAGCACTATCTTATTTTATAGATACTGAATTAAGAATACTGAATGGTTTATCGAAAAATTCCCACATCTTTTATTATTATTATGCTACAAAATTATGCTACAAATATTATTATGCTACAATATTTTATTATTATTATGCTGTTATTATGCTACAAAATTGATGTAACAATTTAATTAGTGGCTATGATGCTTAAGGCGAAGTTTTTACTATTTATATAATCCTTCTAAATTATGTTGCATACTCCTTTTTCATGCACATAAACTTCTGGCACAAGAACGTGTGCGTTAATATTAACTTTTATATCAGCTAAGTGAATAGCGCGTCACAGGGCTGATAATAATGCCAGTGTTCCTGATGTGAAGCTAACATAATTTTGTACTGTCGTGGCGGTGCGAGTGTCGTTGTCGCGCTATATTATACTGACAGGGCTAAATGGCGCGCGAATTAATTCATGCGTTCATGCAAATTTCACGCGATTATCCATATTAATGCCGCTGTTCTGTTAATCTATTTCTTCTCGTTTAATATACGCCGCACCGCGGCGCGGAGAGGATGGTGGGCACGCTTGGGACTTGCATGAATCCACGTAAAACAGCAGAGCTGGGTACGGTTAACAAAATGCGCTTCGTTCTCCGACAGGCATCACGCGAATCCCTCGGGTTGACGATACAGCAAATATCCTATGCGATCGATGGTCCCGAAGGGACGTAAACGCGTCAAAAAATAACCTGTTTCAGCAGCAAAAAAACATTATTTTCGAACGCCCCGCATTTATCTTGTTTTTTTTTAAACCCACTCTAAACCATCTATAATTTGTATTCTCAGGATAAAAACCTGACGCGTTTTTTTATTTCTAATTTTTCATGGCATGTACCTCGAATATGTGTGTGCTTTAATAAATATATTTAACATATCATAGACGTATATTCTGATTCTTCAACTGTTTTATGTATTACATAGCGCGTAAAATTATAAATTATACACTATTTTAAATTCTGATCGAATTATAGGTAATCTAAAGTGTGTTCTCTGAATTCAATATACGTTTATGAAACATTGTCAGACAGTTACAGTTCGCCCTTTTTTGAAAAACGTAGCAGATCTAGAAGTAATTCTATCTTGGATAAAGAATTGACATCTCTCTTACCGATATTGTTTTTGTAAACGTCGCAGTATACACAGTATATAAAATTTATGCACATGAATAGCTGAACATGAATAGATACATGAGATTTATCTTCGAGTCATGGTTCTCCTACGGTTGTTTTATCCTTTCGGAGAATAAATTTTGCTCAAGTTCAAGATAAAAACGACGTCGCATGCAAAGGAAATATTTGCAAGCCAAAATATCTCTCTGTTCCTTTTTTAACGGACCCATCTTTTAACAATCAGCTTCAGCGAGAACCGTCGAGGAAGAAAATTGCGCGCGGCAAAAGTACACGTTCACAGACTCTAATAAAAATCATCCGTATACATCTGGCGCGGCGAACGCACAAGCGGCGAGATTAAATAAAGATAAAATATTTCCACCGTCGTTCGCGCGCGCGTTCACGAGTCCGGGGATTTGGACGTGAAGAATAGCGGGTCGTATCTCGACGAGCAGCTCGTGGCGGCGACGGCATATAAATTCTACGTACGATTTCGGTGTCGTTGTTATGGGGCCGAAGCGACCGCGTTTTCTTGCACGATGAAGAATGAAGAAACGAGGCGGCGTGGAGCAGTGAAAAGGAAAGAAAGAGAGAAAGAGAGACGATCGGGGGAAAGCGGGAAGATATATCGCGAGGTAAAGTGGAAAAGAGCGAGCCGGGCGAGTAGAGAAGGACGACGTCGGGCCCGGCGACACTCGTCATCGTCGCATTAAGTCGACATTATCGAAATGTACAATCGTCGTCGTTACACCCGCACGGAATGCGAAGTGCGGAATACCGTGACAAGCCGCGATTGCTACGCTCTTCCTCGTAAATTCCGGGACTCGTCTTTTTATCGCGTCCCTCCGTCTTCATCAGTCAGGCTCGACAATGTGCGGCGCGGCGATAAAGTTTCGCACTTTCGGTGAGAATCACGGCACTTTCTTTCGCCTTGATACGTAACAATACCGCCAAGGAACACGCAAAACTGCGCACAAAAGCTCGTTCAGTTTCGCAGGTCTAGTCGAGTTGCTGAAGAAAAGTTATAAACGAAGATGCATGCTTCCTTCCGGCCGAACTGCCTTTAGACGTGATGCACATTCTTTTCCCGTCATGTTTATGAAACATGATCATATTACACTTGTTGCAATTTGCATTTTTTTTTTAATATTTGCAAATTATGGGCGATAAAAACTTTTGTAATTTTAGATCCAATTGGAAATACGTATAAATCTGTACAATAATTAGTTTTTTTTAAGATAAAAATATCTCTTCGCGCGGCGCGGAGATGATTTCCCAGAAACTCTGCGGTAAAAATTAGAATAAAAAATGTCTTTAGAAAATGTTTGTCGACAATTTAACTCCTGAAATGAAATTCTAGTGATCATAAATTATCATGGATTGCGAAAGGAAATGGAAAAAAAATTTGCTTTCTGTACAACGCAACCTCGCTACCCTCGTTTGGGATTTACTCCCTTCTACTATAGGATTTGCATGTAATATACGAATTTCTTTAGACTTCCAAGCGCGTAAAATTTCTTTCCACGAATTTCGATTACGCGTGTCACTATTTGCATGACAAATTTATGAGATAACATCGAGGGTGTGAGCCAAAAGTACACTGAGAAAAAAATTTTCTGCATTTTAGTAAATATTAGTTTGCATACAACTGTGACTCAATTTACTAAAATAAAGAAAATTTTTCTTTTTATTAGTATATGTGTAGGTATTCACTAAGAAAAAAAATATGCTAATAAAAATGCTAATTGAAAAATTTTCTTCATTTTAGTAAATGGAGTCAGAGTTGTGTGCAAACTAATATTTAGATACTAAAATGCAGAAAAATTTTTTTCTTAGGGTAACGATCACGTAATAGTCCGACACATGCATGTAATTTATTTTAATATTGTTCTTGTTATATTCTAATCGATATTGTTATTATATATTTGGCGTTAAAAGTGTTTGCTTTTCAAAGTTTTCTTAAAATTATCATACGTTAATGGTCAGCAAGTAGTATCATGTGCACTCACGTCAAATGCTTTCAAAGTTTATTAATGATAATGATATTATTGAACATATACTTGTTACTAATAGCATAAAGAGGTACTTGCTCTTGTATTCTTGACATCAAAATATTCTAGACATATAATGTACTTTTCAAATATATAAGAAATCGAATTCGTTTCTTGTTCTAAACTATAAATAAAATAGTTTGTCCTCGTAGAGTTTGTTCTTACTGCGACAGTAGGAACAAATATGGTAAATAAGAGATAAATGCGTAGTGAAACTTTAGCTCCATTAGTAATTATGGGCTTCGATTCAAAGACAATAATATAATCGGCCACATGTGTACTCATTAGTCGAGCGGGAAATCGTGAGAATCCGCCTGTTTCGCGCCACTCACATATTTATAATTGCACGAGATGTTAATTAAGCCGTTATCGATGCCACTGATTATTTTGTCAAATGTAGCGATAAGTGTATTATGATGGACCGAAAATCAATATAAGCCGCTTACAGTAATCGCTCATTAATTATAACGGCGCATAATTGTACAACGGAGCAACAATATTCGTTGTTATACGTGTCATTCGTCTCTCCCATGATGAAAATTTCTCGCCGGCGCCGTGGCGGGGCGAGTAATAAGCGCGAAAATGGAAAAAGTTCGTGCGCGATTACGAAACATCGAGAGAGTAAAATTAAACGACAGAAATAAAATAGATCGCCGCGTACTACGAATTCGTTTTTTACAATCACCGTCTGAAAGTTTTGAAAATTATCTCTTCGCCAATAAAACACTCGATTTGCATTAGAGAACATAAAAATTCTTGTAATTAACAAACGATACGTAATTGAAATGAAATTATTGTCAATCCAATGTGCAATCGGAAAGGAAATATACGTATAACATTTTCATCACCATTTTTCCACTAGTTTAACTCTTTAATTTCTGTCTCTTTTCTGCGAAATAAAGTATCAAAGGCAATAAATAACATGAGGATGCGTGTGGCGAAATGGAAGTGCGATCGATCGGCCCGGAAGGGCTTAATCGTCCCGTACGTCGAAATTATTTCTTCCAAGGCTGTCTGCGTGCCTTTCAACCGTAGATATATCTCGACAATGTGGCCACCGACCCGGCACGTCTACCGGACAGGAATGGCGGCTCATCACGCTTCACTATATAACCCAGAGAAGATCCTGCCAGTTCGTCTCTCCTCGCGTCCCTCTCTCCCCCTCAATGGCAGCTGCCTCTGGTACTCCGGCAACACCGGCTCCGTCGTGTAATAATTTCATTTATTTGCTAAATCCCGCCACGTACGTGTCACGAATGATTAACGGCAGTGTGAAGATCCTCGCGCCCTCCGCACAGCCTCGGCAATATCCCTTCGAACGAGGGGGAGGGAACCACCTATTTCCCGTCCGCTTTTTCACAGGGCGCAGGCGAGAAAAAGCGAGCGAAACGGCGGGATATTCCCGGATTGTAATTCGCCAGAATCAGCTGGCTTACGTATCTAACGGCGCTTCTCCTCTCCTATATCTCTCTCAGCTTTCTTTTTCACATTTTTAAAAAGATATTTAGATTATGAATTTCCATTTCTTCTCAAATATCTAAACATTGCAAAAGAAATTACAGTTGTATAATTTGTGATAACTTATGTGTAATAACATATATTTCTAATTGCTAAAACATGGTATCGAATATTATCTTTTTACAATATAATGATAATTAATTCGATTAGTTTAAACAAAATTATCTCCAGCTCTTTATTACGTAAATGTCTCTGTGCACTCTGCATAATTGTATACACTGTCTCTCACATAATCGCGAAAATATAGAACTTAATATCTACTCAAAGGAATCGATTGTTCGAAAAGGGTTAAAAAGCCCTTGAAGCACTTGCGAAAATCTGTGGAATGTACCAATTATCTAATATCCGCGTAAATATTGTCCCTCTGCCAGGGACAAATTTGCTCTGAGATTTTCTCGGCAGCGACCCGCCCCCGCCGTGTCGACCTCCCGGGAAATTCTTAGCGCGCTCCACTTCTCCCCCTTTCTCTCTTTCTCCCGCACTTCCGGCGATAGAACTTGCGGAATAATTATCAGCGTTAATCAAGCAATTTAATTACCGACTTCTCGCGGGAGGCTTCTTCCTATCCGTGCGCGCGCGAATAATCGAAAGCAGTACTTTAACGCGGAAAGGGATAACTTTCCGACGCGAGAGGATCGTAAATACATTAGCCGGTTCCGCGGATGAAAGGAGAAACTTTTAATTTCTTTTAGAGTACCTATCTTCTTTCTCGAGCGTGCACGTGAGGGATAGCGCAACCCTTTTTACCATCGCGGACGTGCGAGAACAAACCGTAATGGCGAGAGAACTCGCCGAAGATGAAAAGGAGTCATAGTGCATCGATGTGTTCGCGTCAACAGAACCCTAACGCGAAACAAATCTAATTTTCTCGTTAATATTACCGCGCTACGTACGTGATTATCGATTAACTTGACATAATGTAATAATGGGTATTACAAATTATTCATTGATCAGAATAATACAATTAATGGGTGAAAAATCTAATTAATAACCGCGAACTAATCTAAATTTAATAATTTCTAAACTTAAATAAATTATTCATTAAATATAGCAGTATATTCAATTTGCTAATTGACTTATGTATACGTAATGGAATATACGAATAAATATCTTGCAGAGGTATGCTTTATATATACCCGGCGAGATGTTAGCGTTAACGTCAACGTTACGTTATCGCGGACACGATGAGCCCACAATGCTCTACGGGGAGATAAACTTCCGGCGAATGTAATGTACGGTAATTGCCCACGAGAAGGGTAATTTCCGCTCAATCGACTACCTGAAGACTGACTATATCAAACTAGCGCTAAAGATAACGTCCATCGCGAAATTAACGTAAACCCCGAACGCTGTTCTAGGAATAGAATCCTTATCTTTTCACGCCTCATGATTAATTAATAATAAATTAATAAATTTAGCGGTATACATTCGGTGTAGCCGCATGTGGAGTTGTTCACTGCTTATTGAAACTCGAATAGACGAATTGTGTCTGAGGAAAATTCTGAATAATGGATTCACGATGACAGGTTTCCGACTCCTTCTGTAGAATAACAAAGTTCACTTTGCAAATATTTTCTATTCTTTACGGAAGGTCTTCATATCAATGACCCGAAGAGAGCGTTACGTCAAGTGCAATTCACAAGTGTTCGTAAATCACCAGCAGAGATTTTGCGAAGATTATAACCGCGAGAGTAGCGTAAAGGCTTTGCAAAATTGAATTTACCACCAACAAGGGGTGGAAAGCAGCTTACTGAACAACAATTAAATTCCGCCTCGTACTTAAATTACAATATCAAGCTTGAGCTAATTGAAATTTTTTGCGTGCAACGTCGAATAGATCTTGAAAAATGAAAGGTGATTCGACGACACAATTTTGCGTTATAAAATTTCAAAATTTGGTGAAGGCATGAGTCGTATCTATTTTAATTTATGCCAGTTTTAAAATATAAAATATAAAGTAAAATATAATTTGCAATTTTGGTAACGCACGTTAAGGTCAAAGGACCACGAGATTATTGCTTGGCGGCGAAAAATCCGAAAGAATTATTTGCAGTACGAGCGTCACGTTATTGCGAAATGCGCTTCAGCCATTATCGAAATATTATTCGATAGCTCGCGGATGTATACCGGAGTTTCTCAATCCTCACAGCGCGGCACGATATTCAATAAGCTGTGCCAGATGCGTCAATACCATTATATCCTTTCAACTTTATCTCGGCTCCGGCGAAACTGAATTCGACAGTTAATTTACGAAATATCGACACTGCGATAAGCAGCTTTGCCGTTCATAAGATACCACCCTAAGTCAGAGATATTTTCCTGTATTCGACTGCACATAATACAACTTCTATCTATCCAGACGTTTCCATTTAAACTGCTAGTCGACTCCCCTCTCTGTCTCTCTCGAATGTAGAAACATCGAATGTTCACATAATCACTTATAAGCTAAGAAATTAACCATTGAATGTTAGAAGAAATTAAAGGATTCGATGAATTAAGGGTACAAATAGCCACGTAGCGCTTTATTTCTTAATTCTAGCCGAATTTATGTCTCGATTTAATATTTCATTATTAAAATATTTAACATTGAAAATTACAAGCTCCACTGAGGAAAGACCAACTTGAGATTCGCCACGAGATCCGTATTTAATATATCTTCTCTCACGCAAAACTAGCGAGACCGCGCAAAGACCAGGGCATTCGAGTTTGACTCTTTAGATCTTCTCTAAAGCCCAAAATAGAAACTAACTCGTAACCAGCATCGTTACATTGCGCGCGCGCGTGTGAGTGTTCGTGTATATAGATACGTGTGGTAAGAGATCGCACGATTTACGAGTATTACGAAAATCCAAGGAGTTGCTGCAGCGGCGCGCGTCTCGTGACTCGTCGAATGAACGGGAATAAACGTCCGCCGTTTCGCGCTCGCGCTCACAGCAATTCACCCAAGTTCGGCCGTCCCCTTTCCTAATGCGAAAGGTAATTTCGTGCCGATCGAAGGCTTTTGAGCTACTTATTTACCGGGAATAGAAGCGAGACGTAGCAACGACGGCGGACGGTAAAGACGTCTAGTTCGGGACATTAGCATGACTCCTGGAAGCGCCGTCGTATAAATCGGCGTGATTTCTCCGTTGCCGTAACGTTTATCGAGCCAACCTCCGTCACCGCTGCCAGCAGAAATTGGAGAATCGGAAGCTAAGAAGAAAATGGTTCGAGCTCCTCTGAGACGACGGGGTACTCGAGCGGACTGATCGATTGATTCGCCGGCTTCAATTATTATTATGCAACGCAACGCTCAGTCGACTCAGATTACTCCAATCGCGTTATATCATGTGATAAATATTGTATAAATTATTATATAATACGAGTCACAGAAATTATATTTGTTTTCGATTGACAAGATTTGCTTTCTCAGATTATGCGATATGGCTGACAGAAAAATCTTTCGAAAATTATTGTGAATGGAGGCAGTAAAAGATATGAACGGTTTAGAGAATGTAAATTAATAATTTAAAATTCTTTGTGTTATTAATAATTTTAACTTATTGATTTCATGGAAATGTTGGTTTTACTGAAGACAAATAAAAATATATATTGGCAGATAAGATACAAAGTATCTTATTTCCAAAGTTTAAAGTAATAGATACAGCAAATATATCATTACTTTTGTAAGAGAAACAAGTTTGAACAATCAAAGACTGTAATTAAAATAATGCATTTATAATTTTTCAATTTTTTCATTAATCGTGAATTTAGCGTTTTACTTTTACCTTTTTTTTCAAAAAAATAATAATTCTTTCAAAGAGTTATATAATATTGCCGAAATGTATATTTATATTCTGTTTCTTTGAAAGAAATTAAACAATTACAAAAAATATGGACATTTAATTTTTCAAGTCGACTTTGACGACCATGCAGAGTATTTTATTCGTTTCTACGTACTGGAAATAATTTCCAATTTTTAGGAAAGGAGTTGACATAGATACGCTAACGACTGTAACGGTTGGTGTGCGTCTGTTCGATGAACAAGCAGTCGGTTTTACACGGAAGAAGAAAGAAGCTTGTTCCCCGTTCTTGCCCCGTTCTTGTAATTAGGTCGACTCTTAACGATGCCGGGAGGGAGGGGATGGTTTGCTATTCTTTCCAACAAACCTTCATGAAACCGGGGACAAGAGAAACAAACTCGCTTTGTTCCCCGAACAAAATGACCAAGAATTCTTGATCATCATTTTTATTATTTTCATTTCGTCAATCATATCTGTTATCTCGCACAATCATGTATCTCGCTATATTTTATTGTCAATTTATAAAAGCCACATTGCAGTTGCGTAAAGAACTTCCTAAACTGTCTTTAATCTAAAAAATATGATAAAAATTATCGAATCTAGATGTGTAATGTGTATATCATGAAAGGATTTACACTATTTTGAAAACTTCCGAAATTAGTAGATTTCTCTTATTCTTATTTCGTAAAACGGCGATTACTGTAGATCGACCCTTTTAATTTCAATTCATTCTAGTGATTTCCTTTCTCTTTCACCTAATCGCATCGTTCTCATCAGACCGCATCGTTTGAGCAGCATCCGCAATCCACGAAAACGTTCCTCGTTTCCGAAGCGCATTCGCAAACAATGAGAAAAAGAGAAAGAAGGGCGATGAAGAGGAACACGAAGGGGATAGATAATAAGCGGCGGTGGAAATCGCGCGATGTGAATGTTGAAAAAGGGACATTTGGTTCGATCAAAGAATGACAAAGGTGCTAAACCACTATTCCTTCCTCTCTCACCCCTCCCCCCCCCCACACACACACATAAATTCATTTCTTGTTTGTCCCCGTCGTGTGAGCGACAACAATCACTATCGCTGTCCTGCTTGTCCTCCGACTTGTCGGCACCCCATGGCGTTTTCATTCAGCCCACGTCCGCGCATCCTATGGAAAATAATATCCTGTGTAAATGGGCGGCTCAGTGCTCCGTGGGGTGCCCTCATCGAATTTTTCCTTTCTCTCGCCGTCGATCTTCGCCACCACCCTTCATCAAGCAGTCGACCCATCCCTAAAGCGCGCGACTGCTTTTTCTTAATCCTCCCGGTCGCTTCCCGCGGCAGAATAACGACCTCGTTTGTTTGCGAAATTCTTCCCGGCGCTCCGGAGATTGCCCTGTACGGACTGATACGACGCAACGCTGGGTAAGGAGCAACAGCGAAAAGAAATTGGGCGCCTTATATAAGAGAGAAAGGGAGTTGGTTATGGGAGAGCGGATTATAGTGGAGCTGAGTGGTTCTTGAAATCCATGTCTTTAGTACTTTTCTTTCTTCCGTGACTTGCACGATGACGTGTATTCTTTTTAACCCTCCTACTCTTGTATTACAAAAGCCTGAGGGACCATCAATCGGTCTAGGATATCCGCGCAAGTAAAATTCAAGATTAATTTAAAAAAACAAAAAAAAAATAAAACAAACAGAGATAAATGTATAAAATAATGATGCAATCAAGTTTATATGTACACTCTACCGGCAGGAATGCCTGGACATAATACATATACATATACATGTACATATATGTCATATACATATCAAAATGTCCAGACATTCCTGCCGGTCAGTGTACGTAAAGTATTTTGTGCGCTTATAATTTCTCACACGCGCCGACGAATAAGCCGATATTTGCCTTGAAAAGTATCCTCTTTTTTTTCCTCTCCGGTGAACGGCGTGGCGCGGAAGCGTTGATTTATCGAGGCGATGTACCGCATTGTCGAGCGCACTTTGTCCGACGCTTCTTCGCAACTTCCAATTTGCCTCGCACGATCGGCTGCCTTACGTCACGGGTCGCCCTGATGATTTATGTATTACCGTCCGTCGAACGCGGTCGCGAAAGATATTTTTTTTGACGCTGATTATGCCGCGAGAGAGCGAGAGTTGCCGAGATTTTCATAAGTTGTCGAAGACAGTGCGAAGAGCTCGGCGATGTAATTTTAAATTAGTAAGTTTGGAAAAACCTTAGACTTCGTAAAAATAATTTATTGGTCAGCGTAAAATAACTAATTAATTTCTTAGAGCAATGAAGAGAGAGAAGGGGGAAGGGGAAGAGCACATTCTTGAAAGCAATCTGCACAGTTGATGATAGATCAGTATAATTTATCATAGATGTCGGTTAGCACTTTGAACTTCATTACGAAGAAGGAGTTCCTATGGTAAAGCACCGTCATTCGATTTAAAACCAGTAAAGATAACAACGATGCAGTTCATTGTCAGCAGAGCATAAGCAGAAATTCGATAAGCGCATCTATAATCGCCACGTTATTAACAATGTATCTATTCGACCGGCGCGTTTATGAACTTCTTAATGTTTTATTTGGTACCGCAATCCCCGCCCCTTTGTTTATCGCATCCATTCTCGATTCATTCTCTTTTCTTTTCGCATTTGACGGAAAAACATCTACGCGAAACGTTTTTCTCTCTTGCTGACGTGACTCGGTGCATCATTCAAAAATAAGCACATATTATACTTTGTTAGTTCAGTATTTAAATAAAAAAATATCATAACACAGTAGATTAAAGCATAAATTTCACAGAAACAGTTGAAGCGATGGAAAATGTATTTTCTCTATAATCTTGAGTTTTTCATAGTCTTGAATTGACGTATGAGAATTCATAATTCGATATCTATATTTATTTTTATTGCGGGATAGTAATTCTAGCGTAACTATTGCATGTGAAAAACCCGAAATAAATTCGAGAAAAGGCAAATTATTAAATTTATTAAAATCAAGAATACGTATGTTCGAATACCTATATATTAATTGCACGTACAGAGAAACTGAATAATTCATCAAAGCAATCGTTGATTAACATCCTTCCATCGATTCGCTGTGCCGCCTACGGCTTTTTTTCCTTGACATCGAGAATCAGCGCTGCGTAATCAATACATCCCCGGGGCTATGGATAACGGAACGCGCGTACACCTGATTATACAAACGACAAACGATAGGCATGTTCATAAATTATCACGAGCGACTGATTTGCCAGAAAGAGAAGGACAAGATTCTCGTGGGTGGCCGAAGTTTCATGTTCCACGGGAATGAATCTGGAAAATATTTTCGACTTTAGTACGTCCGGTCGGTTCGCACATCCGGCAGAAGGGTGATAGCCCATATTTTCCTTCCTCTTTTACGCCAACCCCCGAATTTGTACGACGCGTCGAAGGACAGGCGAAAAGCGCGAATTCCCGACGCGAAATCGTAACGCGTACCGGACGCGGATCGTTCATCACTAAAGTACCGTTTTTTATTTGCCGATACAGAAAAATAGAGCGAGAGTGTGAGGGAGACAGACAGTGAACGAGTCTGATGCAACGCGCGCCGGATGTAAGCCCCGTCGCTGTTGATATTTTTTCTTCTCTTTTCCGGCGGGGTGCAATGATGCGAGAATCGTGACACGACGAATTACGCAAATGCGCGTTTTGACGCGGCGACATCAATATCGGCGGATCGCAATAATATTTACGAGTGGATCGCTCGTAAAATACTCTAAAGCAAAAAAAAAATAATAACTATACGACATGTAGGTACGTATGATAGAATACTGCGCATGCATTCTTATTCACATTTATGAGAAAAATGACGTAAGAGATTGCAATAGTAATTTCAATTCTCGCGAAATATCGACTGGCAAAGTGGCGCCGAAGAAAAAAATCTCATGACGCAGCTGTGGGATTAATTAAATATTTTCCCCTTTCTCACACGTTTGTCGAGGAGCCAGGTCCGGGGGCGAACCCCTTCCTCGTTCTCCTCGCGACGCCTACGTCCGCAATAATCCACCTTGTCCGACGGTGCGATCGCGCAGTGTCAGACTCGAGCAATCTCGCCCTCTGCCTAAGCCGAAAATAATTGTGGCCGGGAATCCCCCGGCACCTCGGCTCTCGAGTACGTGAGCCGAGTGCCCGCCGAGAAGTTCTCCGGGCCCCGTGACGAGGCGATCTCGCCGTGACCTCCCCTCGGCCTCCTCCCGAAGCCACAAGAAGGGCGATCGTGCGATGTAAGAGCGCTTCTCGTCTTCTCGTTAATGCCCTCACCGCCTTTTATCTCCATGGCGGCACGGCGGAAATCGATCCTTCTAATAACGACGCGGCCGACTACCTTCCGAATTCGGGCCGCATCGTGCACGGCTGGGTTTCTCATAAAATTCTCACAATTTGGCCACGACCAATCGACGAACCAGAAAGCACGAGAAGAGCCCGATATAGCGTCGATACCGTCGATGAAACTATATCGGAGGCGATATCCCGGC
This sequence comes from Temnothorax curvispinosus, assembly GCF_003070985.1. Classification (NCBI taxonomy): domain Eukaryota; kingdom Metazoa; phylum Arthropoda; class Insecta; order Hymenoptera; family Formicidae; genus Temnothorax; species Temnothorax curvispinosus. The sequence continues at coordinate 293,090 of NW_020212776.1, forward strand.
GTTTCGCGAACGATCGAAGGTCTTGTATTGGAAATGGTACAAGCGACGGGGAGAAGTGTCGAAAAGTTACGCGTACTTTGAATTGTAGATTTTAAAAACTGAATTTTCAACTCAATGACTCCGAGCTGAAAATTGTGGCGCGATAAATCAGGCTGCAGAGGACCGTAAATACCAACGTCTCGTTTTTTAGTCAATTTCAAACAAGATTTTTACTCGAGTAGAATTTTAAAAAATCTCCGAGGAATATTCCTCTGTCGTGTGTGTTCACGCGCAAGGCCGTAGGTAATTGTGTAAGTGTAAAAGGAGAAACAAACGAGTCTAATCATCAATTAAAGCAGATGGTCGGTGTGATCGCGCCGCACAATTGTCGAGATACTGATTGAACAGATGCAGAGGCGTATAACGGTCGAGTACGGTGGCAAAAATGCGGAATAAAAGCGAACGCATGAAATAAAAAAAAAAGATATTGTGCTGTATAGGCGATGATACTCGGCTTTTATACCGGCAACATGAACCGCGCGCAACGCAGGAGAAATTAGAGCGCATATAGAAAATAACGACTGATTTTTGCTGGCGCCTGGGCGCCACCATAACGCGGCGCGTAACCGTTATCCCGCGGCGATCGACACGAGGAAAGTGTCATCGTCCAATGTGCGCATTGTCGAGGCGGTTTTGCAGGTGGTTCGACCGTTGAATTCTGCGACGCGTGTAGCTGGGCGGGCGATTTTTATCAGACGCGGAAACTCGACGGTCGGCAGTATCGAGGTGCCCGTTGGGCTTTTTTCCCGCGCTGCTCCTGCGGCGGCCCGGAAATCGGATTAATCATCGGACTAGAGAGCCGGGCGATATCGTCAAAGTGCGTTTGGATTACGGCGGCCCCATCGGGGTCCCCTCCAGTGATATCGCAGTGAAGAATTCCTAAAACCGCGACTACTAGGACTACGTTGCTCGTCGTCGCGGGTACCGCCTGCAATTGGTAATTGACGCGTTCCTATCTTGGATTTATTCGATTATTATATAGATAATCATTTATTTCGCGCGTAAGATTATTTCGGGAGAGCGAACGGATGTTTTAACGGTAAACCGTTAATCTTAAAGTATTTGTCGAGGCTTTCTTTCGGCGAAAACAAAGATGCTTCGATCCAGATATGTAAATAATAAAATATCAGTATTTAATATAAATAACGTTCACTATCGCCAACCATTTTCTCTCGTTTAATTATATTAATGACCCAATATTATTATCTTTTTAATTCGTAATTGTTTGTTCGAGTTACGTTATGATAGTTTTGTTCGATGTTTATCCGGCAAAATCGCCGTCGATAGCTTGGAAACCAGCATGTTTCATCAAATACTGCGTGTGCAATTTTTGCGAAGCGGCGCGGAACGGTCAGATAAATAACGCCGAACCGTATTGTTCCGCCGGACCATATTGCCAGATCGCAGCCGGCTGATACCTTGGCGACGTTGCTGAAGTTTACAGTGATGCATCACACGCTGAGCTGCATACCGGCAGCCGCCCGTGGACGCTTGTATTGTCGATTTAGCCGGAGTAATTCCTGTAAACATACTACAGCGTGCAATACACTGCAAGTACGTGGACAATGCTGACGCGTAATAGCCAATCAACGGGCGACGGCCTGTACCATTTTGACAGCTGTGGTTAGTGCGCGCTTCATACTGTATGAAGAGCAAATCGGCGCAGTGTCATATAGAGGAGTCGAGTTTAACTAGGATGCGTCCGTTAGATTTCGCTAAATACGATCAAATAAACGAACCGCGATATTGGTCGGACTGACAAAAAAGAAATCTAATTCGATACAGACGTATGCAAACGAAACCTTTCCTCTGCAAATTCTTTACACAATAGAACTCCAGTCTTCTCAATTATACGTTTAAATGAATTTTAGCGTAACAGTACCTATAACTTTTCCATGTAAGTTTGATTAAGGAAAATCTAATCTGCGGACAGATAATATGACGTAGAACAAATATGTAAAATAATTCGTAAATCTATACATCTATCGTAATCTACGATACAGAATAAGTACCATAATGTAGGATAGGTGTGCAAAATAAATATTGCAACGGAATTAAAAACCGTTCGAGTGAATTGATGTTTGTTGATGTTTGCCAAGCATCAACATTTACGACGGTAATGCCGGCGCGCTTTCAGTAGTAAAATTTCGGTTGAAAATTACAGCGTTTTACCAAGCATCAATTTACAGTCCGATAATTTTTATCAATACTGATTCGCATATATCTCGGGCTTTCCATTTGCGCCGTGATTTACTACTAAATTATAAACACGAAATTTGAGGGAGGTACATTCTGCGATTTCTATGGTACTTAAATGTATGTTTAATCACAAACGGTTCATTGAAATCGGCGTAAAATTTGAGTCGCCTGCAGTTTGACAAGAAATTATTTATCCATTATTATTACGCGAGAAATTATTTACCGTACGTGAATGATATAGGCGAGAATTTATTTTGATTTATTGGTGAAAATAAATACTTTAATCCGCGGCGCATAATGTGCAATGTATAATCAATACACTGGGTGTCGCGCTGATTTTCAAGCTTAATGCATATTTCATGCCGCTTATACAGGGAGTTTGCGATGTGCATAATCAAGGTTCCCGCGTGGATTAAATGTCTGACTAAGTACCCGTAGAAATTATTCACTAAGTTTACTCAACTCCTCCTTAAATGTAACTCGCCGTTGGCGACCAAGTTTTTCTTAACTATAATTAAACAGCTCGCGCGCGCGCGACCGCGACCGCGGGAGATACGAGTTTTTAACGAAAACAATGTGGGACGCGGTAGGGCCGGGCCGATCAATTTTGCATTAATCCTCTCGAATGACTCGCGATCGATAACGCCAACCGTTGTAAAAGCGCGCTCGCCATTGACATTCGCCGCACGCGACGCTAAATTAGTCGATGCGACGATGTTCCGCTCTTAATCCCCGAAAACCCCCGACCGCTGACATAAATCGCCATTTCGCTTCGAAACCGTGCGACAAACGTGCGCGACGCATTTGCGCCAGTTGAACGTTGAACCTCCGCTCGTTTCTCGTCGATTCACCGAGAGACACGCTATCGGACGATATCCATCGTTCGGCCACGATTTTATCCGGCCTTTCCGAGTCATAAAATGTTTCTCGAGTGGAGGGTAGATTACCCTCTAAGAGAGACTCTATCGGATGGCTTTCGTTGGATATCGGAAGAAAGAGGTCAGGGAGGAGGAGAGCGGCGAATAAATTCCGCGACTGAACGCACAAACGCGTCCTAAAAGGATCATAAAGTCCGCGATAAGGATCACGCCCGTCGATAGAGAAGAGATACCCGCGCAGCCCGTCGGGATAAAGGAGATGTTTATCCGCCAAAATCGCAAAGCAACGCTCGTATCGGTTCCTTATTATTTCTGAGTTCGTCGCGGAGACCGCTGACCGCAATTATATCCACGATCACGGAAACGCGCATGAATTTCGAAAATTCCATCTCGAGGAAATAAATTGATCGAAGTTCTGTACTCTTTCTTAGTGGCAGGGGAAGGAGAACGGTCGCGCGATAAAATCCTCGGCAAACGCGCGATGCGCAAGATTGATACCATCGGTTGATGTACCGTCTACGTGGGATAGCGTTATCATAGAAATATTCGGACTCTCGCTGGGCTGTCTCTCGACGCAAACGGCGCGCAACGGCGATTCCACCGTCACTTACGAGATCTCGTCGAGATACTTTTTGTTTAAGCCGGCGTATTCGCGGCACGAGCGACCGAGAGCGGGCAAGCGCGCGCTTCCATTGCGCGTCACGTTTGCTTCGTATATCGTGAAAGCAAAATGGTCGTTTATCGAGAAAGGGAGGGCGGAACGGGGGAGAAATCTCGAGAACGACGCTACAAAAGGATCCTCCGAGCTATCGATTGCAACGGCTTCTTTGTCGAGATTGCGTCGATGATCGATAAGAGCACCCTTCGAAGGTCAGATACGTTTCGGAGTTGCTCTCGTGGAAATGGAGCGGAATAATAACATATACATATCCCTCCTCTTCCGCTTATTGTGTAGTATATTCTTTTTTTTTATGGCACTCATAAACAGGAGAATCTGAGATCTCGCGTTGAATAATTAACATATATTTCGCCTTAACTTGAAAGTTTTATGTCGTGCCGAGACGATCCCGCACAAGAACTGGTATCTGTCAAAGTTTCCTTTTTATTGGCTCGAAGCCCCGAAGGCTCGTGTATCGCGTATATCGTTCGCGGATTAGGCGGAACTACCTCCCGCCTGGGGAGTTTCCTGCTTGTAAACTTCTCCTGCGAAACCTGCATTTACCTACGCTTCGCCTTCCGGAAAGGTGTACTTAAAGTTAGACGTTTCGCGCTACAGCACCTACCTTACGGTGCCTTGTGTATTATAATGTTATTACTTCGCGGTGGGAGTATTTTATTCTATATTGCCATTGCATGTCAGAGAAATATAAAGGATAGTCGTCTAATTTCGAAATTATAGAAATAAATGAAGAAAAAGGTAGGCACGCAATTAGAACTTTGCGGAGAAGGGGAGAGGGGAAGTGAAAATTAATAGAGGCGGGTAAATTAGACGGTCATTAACAACTCGGCCTCACAATTGCCTCGAAGCAAAGGGAAACTGGATTTTCGCTCCTCCCTGGCGCGATAATCCGCGAGGAAAATAGGGGAGAATGTACGAAGCGGGCACGGTGGTTGCGCGGAAACGGTACGGCTGTTTGTTAAGATCCCTTTGTAGCGTCCAAGGGTCTTCAGCCGACTCTGACCTCCTCGTTTGCCTGAAATCCAAATGGCTCTTGGCGAGCGAGCGTTACTCTCCCTTTGTCGTGGGTGAGGAAACCTGTCGAAGGTCGCGGCATAAGACAAACGTCTGGCCTTTAGCAAGAGACGTGGAAAATGGACCTGCCTATTCTCTAGCAAGCGATAACGAAGTATAATCGAGCGATTTCAGCAACGCATAACTTTTCCCATGATGCGTGATAATGACAGTTAAGTGCGGAGTGGCAGCACAACTGATAAGCGCGTTGTCAACGTGGAAAAATCTCCGTTCAAATTTGCAACTGTTCCAGTCACTCTTCCATTCTTATTAATTGATGTAGTTCAACGCCAAATTACACCTGAAGAATCCTAGAGATGAAAAAGAGACGTGGCATCCTATACTTACTCGCGTGCTATCTTTATCTCATATATCTTCAGTGTTTTGCATACTACGTGCTTATCGGATTATGTTACACAAGCAATCTTCGTCGTCGTTTTAAATTATACATACAATACCTTTTGGCAATGCAAGCTGAGGACGGAATGGTGGCATCGGGGGATTAATACGCCGACCGCCGCCGTCGCGTCCGCGCATTCATTCGTCTTCCCCGCATGCAAATCCCGCACGGAGAGTGCCCGGCCGTGTACACACTTCATTATTTCGACACCGTACATTTCAATCCCGCCGGCGATTATGAAAAGCCCGACGCGTGTGGATGAGCGTCACCGTGCACGAGTGATTCCCTTTGGCTACCGCGGCATGTCGTCGCGGCAATTTGAAAAAATTGTCCGCCAAAACGAGCTATGTTCTGTTACGACGGATCCGTCTCGCTGTTGTTGGTGCGATACCCTTTTATTTACAGTAAAAAATGGAATGGAATTTCGCGCCGGGATATGTTCTATGCTGAGAATGAATATATTTATTCAACTTGTTTATTAATGTTTCGCATTATCGCCATTAATCGTCCACATTTCTCCCGTTATCGAGAGATCGCGATTAAATGTGAAAGATATAAAATTCATAACATAAAGCGGGTTATTAGAAAAAGAAACTCTGAATATAAGTTCTTTATATTTCAGAGTATTTTCTTTTTACATTATCATTTTATTTCTCAACGTGCCCGTCACATTTTCCAATAGTTACCTTTTATTCCAGTTTTAAGTGAAAATCTTTAACTTTATTTTGAAGAGAAAGGATCTCGTCTTCGGACGAATGTAGAAATGGAGTCGTCATAATTTCCGCGATTCACCCGCAAGATTCGTCGGCGACGATCCACAAAATCAATAGCAATCAATTCTCCGAGCGATATCGGCCTGTCGGCTGCAGGACTTTGCCGGGCGAGAAAGGCCAGGCGACACAGAAGAAAACGAGCGAATCTGGACTCGGTCCAGGCCCCGGGTTCAAATGCATCCCGAACGAGTGTCCGCCCCATCGCACCGCCGGCGCCGGTGCCGGTGCATCGCGTCAGAAGATAGTCGGCCGGGAAAAATCTTAAAAACTCCGGGCGTTCAATTAAAGGGCGTCGAGTTGTCGGGGGTTGGAAACGGACGAGGGTGGAGAACGGTGGAACAATTGAAAACGCGTTAATGGTTCGCTGCGAGATTAGTAATTAGCGCCTGGTAATGCACGGTTACCTGTCCCCGACTGCCCTCTCTGGTCAGATATATTATGGAAGAACGAAAATGACCGTTCAATGACGGCAAATTTTCCCTTCGGGGAAAAGAAACGCCGTTCTTTAAAAGCTAAACATGAATGGATTGTATTTTACTACGGCGCTGTTAATTTAAATTGCAAAAAGGGCTCTTCAACTTTGATAGGTATAGCTCATTAAAATTCTGTGATTTTTCCAGCGGTAGAATTTTTTTCTTAAATAATGAACCGTTAAGTTTCAAATATGAACGAGAAAGAATTTTCATTTTGCTTCTGATGTCGCTATATCAAACGCAGGGAAAGTCATAGATTTCAAACGAAATCATTTTGATTATTTCCCGATTTTTCGAGCGAGAAAGGAATTTCTGAATTCTTCTCAACTTTCCGGAAGAGCGACGATCCTAATGTAACTCTTGCTTACAACTCTCTGCCGCTCTAGACGTGTCGTAACGACGCGACGGCGCTCGAGTTTTGTCGAGTTTCGACGCGACGATAGCGGTAATCTCTATTCATAATACGTTGGCAAAGTCGCGCGGAAACGGTGAATCCGAAGTGGGACACGAGCGTCGGGTGAGGTGAGATCTAGGACGAGACAAGACATGAAGGAAGATCTTCGCGACGGAGATAAAAATGTATATATGCGCGACGGGAAAATCGCCACAGGCGTGGCCGCGGCAATCATCCGCCCCCATCAACTCCCACAGGATCCAACTAGTTTAGCATTTTTCTACCTCCTCCCTCCTAATCCTTGCCACCAACCTCCATCCTGTGTCCCCGACCAACTTCCTTGGGGGATGGTTCTTACCTCATGAATAAAGATGGCAGATTCCGCGGGTGGAGGAGGAAGGAAGACTAAGGGAAGAGGAAAAGGACAAGTCAGGATAAAGCAGGAAAGATCACGGCGACAGCGGCTGGGGGAGAGAACGAGAAAGATTAGGGAGAAGAGGGACTTCGTAGCTTGAACAACGGAAGCTCGGCGAAGGCAGGAATTATCGACGAGTCCTTCAAGAGCCTCGACTTCGAGGCGGGGTTGCCTTTGAATGGAATGAATACCGGTGAACCGTCGTACGCAGGACTTTCAGGGTTGGCTTGAGAGGTGTTATCCTCTCCCCCGTGGGGGTGGAAGTTTTCGCGGTATCGATTATCCTGCTGTGTCGCGTAAGGGAACCTGACGACGACAGCGACGAGCGGAAGAAAGCGGCCAAATATTTTCGTTTGTTCTAAGTGAATACCGCCGAGGAAACGGAGAACGAGCGGCGATGTCGAGATATCGTGCGAAAAATTCTCCGGGGACTCGCTCGCCAACGGGAAAATGTGGTTTCGTAACGATATTGTACGCTACTGTATATCCATAAGTCCGAGAACGTGAAGAAATTTCGAACAAACTTCAACGTACTATAATAATAAAATGCACGTCTAAACGTGTATTCGAAATCATTAATTTTAAAACATGACGTGAATTCGCTCTTTGTTGCATTTGGTCTTGACACTTGTGTATCATTAAACTTTTAAGCTGTCAATACGCGATGGTGGACGTTTCTCTTAATTTTTAAAACTCAGAAACGATACAGGAAAGATCTCGCGCCCGATACGGATCATATATTTAATCTAAAACAATATTTATATGTATATACGTATAGCGAAGAGTGGAAGAATTATTATTATAGAATGAAAGATATTATTACTTTTTTTTGTAGTAAAGTGTCAAAAATTATTTATGGCATCTTCGCCGGAAAAATATACGTTCAATTATTTTATTAGAAGTAAACATGCGAAAATTTTAGTGTATTGAATATTTTCGGAGCCGCAGATCATATCTTTGCGTAGCGTAAATCGGAGCAAGAACAATTGTTCGCACCAGCACGATCGTCCACTTCCTTAACCCGAAACATAATTGCGTGCTGCCGTTCGTTGTGCAAGAGAGAATGCTGCGCGCGCGATCTTGCACTTTCACTCGTCTGTTTGCCCGCTTCCTTTCTCGCGGAGGCAGGAGAAGATGGATTTCGCGATTATGCGGAATTTATACGGCGTGAATGGGACGTCGGTACAGTCGTAACAATATCTCGGATTCGCGCCCTCGCGATAAATAAGGATGCCGGTACAGAAAACGCTCTATAAATTGGACGGCTTTTATATAAAAGCAGACTCAATTGCTAGTTGTTACAACTATATCGAGATAAAGACGCTTTGGGAATTCTTGTGAAAATTTTCGAAAACTTTCAGGTACTATTTATAAGCCTCTGTTATATAATCTAATAATTTATATAGCATAAATATGTAGTAGATATTATATAACTATAAAATTATTCTCATGTTGCAATGAAATACTCAAATACATTACATCTTTCGAGAGAACTCTAAAAATCTATTTCTCAGTTTTGACGTAGCTTAGTTGCTTCTATGTAAAAGCCATCCAACTGAAAAGCGAAAACCCAAGTTGAAGCGGAAAGCCAAGCTGCACGGACGTTGCGGGCTTCTTTTAACGCGACGTTTATGCGAAACGCGGCGGAGAATGACGTCCATTGTGAAGCGCGCGAAGAAGCACGATGACGTTACATGTGACCCCATCTTCCTCTCCTCATCTATGCATGCGCGAGAGGTGGAGGGAAGATAAATCACCCGATTACAGGAGATTGGTATAGCACCGGAAACGAGTGCGCGACGAAACAGGTGCACGGCACGCCGAAATGAGGAATAAAAAAACGTCTAAGCAAGATGCATCGCTGCACTTCTCATAACTGTAAAAGACGGGACTGGGTAGAGGGATGTTGTGATGAGCGATGAAAATTCCTTCCTTCGCTGATCCTGCGCTTATCTTCATACGTGGAAAGACGAAAGATGAGTACGCCCTGAGCGAAATTCATTTCTTGTAAATTCCATGCGGAAGCTATACGACCCAACGTACGCGCGTCACAAATTATTTTTCGTTCGTTTGCGAGAAGACATTCGCGGTGCAGTTACGACGTCGCGCTTCCATTTTTCCTCCTCTTATTTCACTCCAGCCTCCGTCTGTCCTTCTTCATTCTGATTCTCATTCTTTCCTCCGAGGGGCACCGGGGAGAAGATGGATCTACCGATTATGGGGAACCGGTATGAGCACCGTACAACACAAGGGGCTGTTTGTAGGGGTTGTTTGTACATCCACGGCGACATCTCAGACCCGTGCGCGGATAAATAGGGGCACACACGCTTTTCGTCCACACGGAGAATCACAGAAAGAGAGAGAGAGAGAGAAAGAGAGAGAGAGAGAGAGAGAGAGAGAGAGAGAGAGAGAGAGGAGAACGAGTGTGAGTGGTGATGGTGGCGGTAGGGCGGATGTGGAGTGTGGAACGCGGGGCATAGCGTGGGTGGTAGACGGCGTACAAGTTCACGAACAGTATATATCTGTCACGAGGCGTCGCGTGATAAAGGGTAGTGTTGCCGGTGGGTCCAGGTTAATTTATGGCCGCCCGACGAAATATTGTTCCCACAGCAGAGATTAGTATAGCAGCCACTGTCGTTGACCCATCCTCGTTACTCTTTGCTCTTTTTTTCCCTTGCCTCTTTTTCTCTTTTCTCTCTTTCTCTCTCTTTCTTCAATGCGCTACCGGGAACAGAGCGAAGTGCGTCCGACGAAAAGCAAAGATTACTCACCGAGCCGAGTGAAAGCGCTAATTGGGCCCGACTAATTAACCGGGCTGGTTCGCAGTGACGACGAATTTTGGTGGTTTTCAATGTGAAAAAGTTTCGAGTTTTTAATTTTCACGACATCACTAACAAAAATCTTTGAGGATTCTGCACGTTTGTGAAATTATTAAACATGGACTACATTTTAATTTTCACACTATTTAGATCCTCATTTCACTGCTCCAATCTTCGTACAGCGTAATAATGAGTTAATTAAAATAAAATGTTCAGCAGCAAATTTTTGTAAAATTCTACGATAACTGATACGCAAAGAGACGATATGTTACGGCCAACGAATTTTTTAATTCGTGCGTTATCGAGCACGTCTTCGAGCACTTACGTGTTGGGGACAATACCTTTTCTCATTTGGCCGTCTGTGATTCGCGGCGCAGACCATTCCGAGGCGCGCATTAAATTATCAGAACGACGGACGAGAGTTTCGCGAAGTGGTTGAAAATTTGTCGTGGGCGGCGTTGAAAAATGGTCGGCACGTTCCCCGATAACATAACGAAAATGGGGGCACCGCTCTACGGCCAATTAACGTGTCGCTGGCCTAGTCAGAAGTAATTGCGGATTTAATTAAGCGACGAGGCAGTCGGATCTTTGGAAATATCTATCACGCTGAAAGCATACGCAATTCTCGCTGCGATTGATCATTTCTATGATGATTGCCCATCATCCTCAATAGATAAATGCATAGGGTATTCCGGAGTTAAACGCGATTACATAAAAAAGAGTATAAAAAAATCTAACGTTCATTATGCAGGCACAAAAAAATTTGATATTTTTACTATATGTGTATAACACGAGAAAGAAACTATGCATTTTTTATTATAAAAGTCATACAATATGCAAATACTTTCGAAAAGCGAGTTGAAAATAGGGAATCTCGGAAAACGAGGTGAAAATACAGTCCGTTATCTGGATGTAACTACTATCTAGAAATATTACAAAAGCGATAAAAATATGATACAAATTTAATATATATGTAATTACTATATAGAGAAATATATCTATATAGATGTTGATTTAGAAATATATTAATAATTTACTAGCTATTTATCGACTGTAATGAAATTACACGATTAAGCGATTCTCTCGAATTATACGCGGTCCGACTTGAAAGTGCTAAGAAAGAAGGAAAAATAGAAACCTGATAACTCATGATCGTGCAAACACAAAACAACAGCTGGATACTGCTTCGCACGAATATGAACAGTTAAAAAGCGCGAGTATTTTCAGAAAGTAAAAATGAAAAAACGGCGTTTCCACTATTAAGAAAAATATTGTGTTTTCACTCTACTCTTCCAACCAACAATATTTCGTTTAGTAATCATCTATTAAAATGGAAGCCAAAAGCTCTTACTGTTTTATACTTTATATAACAACAAAATTACAATGACTTGAAAATATGATTACTTTGATAAGATAAAAAGCAGCAATTGTAGACACAATAAAAATTTAAAAATAATATTTATAATATAAAATAGTATATATACATACATAATTAATTTAATTTAATCGTTATTATTAGACTGTAAAAATTTTTAAACTTCATTAATTGTAACACGTAAAAGCTCTCTGTTATAAACGTTTCCCTTCCAACAGATTAAATCTGATAAATTTAGCACTTACATTTTACCGCGAAACCCTTTAATTATGCTATTCATTATCCGTCCCAATTGTTCCAATCGCCTGCTGCGAGGGAGAGAAACAAACGAGCGGAATGCAGTGACCCGTCATGGCGTAAAACCGCGATGAAGTTGGGGTATGGATCCGCAAACAATCAAGAGAAGAGAAGGAAAGAGAGATAGAGAGATAGATAGATAGATAGATAGATAGATAGATAGATAGAGACAATCGACGAGGGGAAGAATGGAAAGACGCAAACATCGTGGTTGGCTGTGCGGGGCGGCTGTTTACGGTGGCGAACGGCGGTGTTTGACGTTGGTGGGCCGGGGAAAGGTTACTACAGATAACGCAGGACCAGTGGACGATACCCGGGGGAACGCTATCTAGGAGCGTACCCAATGGTATATCCGTATCCGTAGATAGAACGACGACCCGGCCGACAACCCCATCCTGACGACGCGTGGCAATCCCGCCAACTGTCGCTCCTCCGTGCTCTTCTCGGCCACGACGGGATATTGCCGGACGTGGTCCTCGTCCCGAATGAATGCTCCCGTCGAGGAGCGTTTTTTCAGAGAGAGAGAGAGAAAGAGAGAGAGAGAGAGAGAGAGAGAGAGAGAGAGAGTTTTGCTGGGTAATCTGTAAGAAGCAGTAAACGTCCCGAATGGTGAATGCCTGTCGACGGATTTCTTGAGAGTCACTGGAATCGTTTTCCACCGGAAGTTAATTCTGAGTGCAAGGTATTCACTTGCAGCTTTTGAATGGTCTCAGGCAGAATTGAAAATAATCTTTTTTTGTCAGTTTATTTCCGTACGTGATTAAAGCTAAAGTTTCTCTGTCAATTTCACACCATCTCGATCTGAAAATGGTGCCATTTGAAGTAGAAGTATCATCAAGGAAAAAGTTTGATTGGGTTTGAAAGTAGAGGCTTTAAAAATGCCTCTAACTATTTCTCGCAAAGTTATTTAGTTCGTAATTTTCGTAATTTGTACTACTGATTTGAAGCCCTTTAATTTTGTTGAAGATTAGGATACAAATCAATAATTTACCAAATTAAATTTTATATATTTACACGTTCTTCTTTTTCCTAAACCTAATTTATTCTTTCGACTTTCCTTTATTCCTACAACGTGTTATCAGCATGCAATCATTACGAATGCTTTAGAAAGTAGCTATATTTGAAACAATTAAAGTTATATTACAAAACTATTTTATAAAAAAAATAAAATAAGAAAACGTCTATATATGTATAATATGTTACTTAAACTTTATGACAGTACGTCAATTAACTTCCTAAAGAAGTTAATTTACTTTCAGATATTCAGTTATCTGGGATTTTGTTCCGAATTTTGTACGATATAAAAAGTAACGAAAGAAACTGTTCTATTTGGATCACCGTTGAGCACCAAATCCGCATTCTCGAATCTATCGATAAATCCTGTTTCGACATTTCGAAAGGCGATTCGTTCACTTAAGGATGGAAAGGAACTTTCGAGAGTATATACAGTCGGCAAACGATCCATCGGCTTTCGGACAATCCTTGTCCTTTGTGCAATACGCTCAACAATTAAACGTTACATCAAATCCTATCTGCTGTTAGAATTCTCGAGTATACTCAATAAATATTGTATTATCTAGATATCTATTATCTATTACGAGTTAATTATGACAAATCAACAGAAAATTGCAGAAAAGCTTAATCCATATTTTTAATATTACGTTATATTTGAATATTAAGTTATATTTTCTATGGACAAAATGAAAATTTAAATAAATCACGAAATATACTATTGATTAGCTTGAATGAAATTTGATTGATATACTTGATTGAAATTTTTATTGCTGATTTAGTTACCAAGAAATTTAAAGTAAAAATAGAAATAAAAGCAGAAGTAATTTTCGTGGCAAACAATCTACTGTCAAATTTTGAGCAAGAATTTGATGTTACCGATTTCTTGCAGTAACAGCGACAGATACTTTGCATACATTGTCACGGATTATGAATAATTTCATATGGTCGCTGTCATAATCGAAACGTGAGTTTAATTGCGAGATGGAGAAACACGAAGTGCATCCGCACGTACACATTAAATCGCATGCAACTCGCGTTATTAAATTATACACTGGTTTTCGAAGCTTCGACGCGCACGTGACTGGACTCAGCGTGAATATTGACATTTCGAAGAAGCCGGAGGGATATTAGTATGAAAAGCGATCCGCGGCGAAAGCAAGTTACTCCCCGGATCGCTTTTGACTGGCTTCCTGCCATCGGCAATGCTTAGCAACTTTCGAAATTGAGTCAAACGCGCTATGTAAATGGACGTACCGTGTCGAATTAACGGTGTCCGAATGGATCAATATCTAATTTACGGAGGAGGCGAAAAGGGAGGGTCGGAATGAATGGAAACCGTGTTTATCATCGGAATGCGAGTAGCGTCGTGTTTAGCAAACGCCGATTGCATGTTCGCCAAAACGTCAGAGATAGCAAACCGCAATAGAACACAATATCTACAATCTTCATATAATTTAAAGATAGATGGTTATGAATAAAATATTTTCGTACTCTAAATGTTTGACGATTGTCTAATTAATTACCGATTTAATTTCTCTAAATTTTCGTGACATCGATTCTATCAGTGTTATATATTTTCGTTGCATAATTTTTGTTACTTATTACATTGACACGTAACGCCAATGTGTATGAGAGTCGCGCGTATAAAATTTCGATCGCATAAACATGAGTCCCGTCCGCGCTTTGTAGGACTGCAGCAATGAATCCAAAATGCGAAGCACCCTTTTACGTCTGTTCGCTGGAGAATCGTAATTGGAGAACGCAGCCAGCGTTCGCGTGGATACAGGATGGCCACTTCGAGAGCGGCTCCTCGCAGTAAAGTGAAAAATTACGACTGCCACTCGCGAGACCAACGCGCAATTTTGTCGGGGTTGCATAAAGGTGAGATTTGTATTTGTGCTTTCGTATGACCAATAAAAACTCCCGCATTCGCCCGAGCAACGCAGGTAACTAAACTCGACAACGCGTATCCACGATGCGGAAAAACGGAAACTTTTTTTTCCTTTCATACATTCAATCAAATCGTCCAATCAGCAAAATGACAATCACTATTCATAATTCATAACCACTGTGCTTACTTGTCAGAATGATTTGTAGTGAGAAATTGAACCTAATAAATATTCAGAATAGATAAGACATAGAAATTTGTTCCTGTGAGGATTTAATATCGAGATAAACGCGCGACAGAGAAAAATGTCTGCCGCGAATTCACGATCAGTTTATTTATACAAAAGCGGACCAAAAATCTCGCTTCGAGATCCGAATCGTCATTTCCCGCGCGAGAGAATTTTTCGATATCCCGCGTGAAGCCCGAGAAATATAGCAGCGATATTCCTGGAGCGGGATGTAAAGTTTCTCTCGGAGGGAAAAAAGGTTGGGGGGCAGGAGGGGGTGGCCAAGGGATTGAGAAGGCGCGAGGTCGAGAAAAATTCATAATCTCGCAGCTCCGTGGAGTGAGATATAAGCGGGATAGGGTACAAGCAAAGCGCGAATATATACAAGGATTTAAAGTTAACTGCGAAGAAAATCGTCACGGTATAAAGCGCAAGCGGCAAGCGGCGCGAGAGATGAAATTCTAAATCTAATATTTGCCCCACAAAATTAAATTCGCGGCGAACTCTCATCACGTCGATTTGGAATTTATGCCTATGTCGTTGCGAGGATCTAAAAGACTTAGGCCTTTAACAACGAATAGACACCTTCTTATTTTTAAACGCACATCTTCAAAGAGCATATTGTCCCCCCCCCCCCCCCCCAAAGTCACACATTAAATCATTCATCGTCATCTAAAGTTTCTTAAGGGAATAATAAACGGAGAGAAAATAAGCTCAGCGAACAAAAATCTCCGAAGAAAATTCATATCTTCTTTTTTTTTTTGAGGCAAGAACTCGATTCCGAAAGGCATAAATCTCATGAGCTCGCGAGGCTCACGGGCTCGCGTTGGCTCGCCGATCGATCCTGTCGCCTTTAATCGGGATTTATCGGCTGTGAGTTCTTCGGGGCCATTGTCGATCGCGCTTGACGCACCGGGCGGTAAATCGTGCGGAAGTTACCGCGCCGCGGCCATCGGGTACACATACTCGGCCAAGTTCTCTCGTGCCCGTTCGATGGGCACCACGGTCGATCGGTTCTCGATGCGGTTCGGTCCTCGGCCGGCCCGATATCCGCCGCGCCCTTGCATCTCGTTAATTCTTGACGACTACATCGATGCGGTCGTAAAGTTGACCGAGAGAAGCCCCGTGAATTCGCATTTCTCGCTTAATCATGACACCCTCTAACTGATGCACCGGCCATCGTAATTTGCCCGATTTGTCAATCGGTTTCCGCGGAAAAGAACAGGGTAGCCCTGATCTTTTTTGAATTTTTATCGATGAATAATAATTTAATTAAATGATAGACATTTAATAAACTTCATATTCATTCGGCAGATTGATATTCGTTTGACATTTGCTCGAAATGTGTAGCACCGCATATATCTTCAAAATGTATTGATGATTCCTCGAACAAGCATCCGCAAATACGATTTGTTTGGAGATTGGTCTTGCGTATTGGTCGGAGAGCGTGATCATTGTTATGAGGAATCGGGATCAGCGAAATGGTGATGATTCGCAAGTGTACGACGAGGGGGGAAAAAAAACCAGAATGGGGAATGTGTGTAGCTTCGTGGCGAGCTGAGACAGGTTCGGATTTATGAGAATCGCGCAGAAATAAAAGCTCGATCGAAAACTCTTTTACAGTCCGGGCTGGCGATGCTCGTTTTTACGGTTTTCGAATTTCGGAGCGCACGCGGCTACGATTTTACCCCGGCCATAACCACGAGCCAATTTGACACGGCCACCACTCGATCGAATATCGGTGTTATTGCTTCGTCGCCTTCTCCGTATCAAAAGCAGTGCGAAAAGGAAGTATCGGAAATAGCGACGATAATGGTTGAACCGGAAACGGCGCGATAACGATTTTTGGTATTGTCGTGTTGTGCCGGATATTTTCGAGTTACAAGATTCTTAGTTCCCTTTCCACAAGGCGATTTACAGTTTTTTAAACGATTATTATTCTACTCAATCTTCAATGTAACAATTACAGCTCGATAAACATTATTCTTAATGTTATGCGTTAGTATGTTTCTTCTATGCCGAATAGTCAGAGGCACGAAGAGGCATAATTATAATATTTTTCTAACAGTCATCGCTGTCAGTCGTAAGCCGGCATTGTCATCCGTATAAGCGTTTCACGCTTAGTTAAAACATATGAGCTTAATAAATTTCGCGCCCGCGCCTTTGGCAACTTTCCTCCGTTACAAGAGTCGTGTCATCGCGCTAACAAAGGAGGTAACGTGATCAGCGCGATCTAATTAATCCGTCGTTGTCAGCCGCGCACGCTTTCAACAGAATTCGACCGCGACTTGCCTCCTAATTAGCCTTTTCAGCGAAAGTTTGCGAGGTGTTGTCGCGGCGTAAACCTTTCCGTGGAAGCTGTCTGAGCAACAAAAATTTCCAATAATCCCTAGAAATATTCCAATTAAGAATTCTAATCGACTCGACTGGCTATCGATCGTCATGACAATACGACCATTGATTTTGACGACATTTCAGATTATCGTCGAGACGTTTCAGACCATGAATTTTGGTCTTTCTAAATTAATTTAATTAATGTAATTTAGATGATTATATATAAACATCCTATTTAAATAATTTAATTTATTGCTAAAAATATTATCTCAGTCACGGTTTATAAATATTATCTCTGCCTTACCCTGGCTGAGATAATATTTTTCGCAATAAATTAAATTATTTAAATACAGGATGCTTTTATATAACTATTTAAATTACATTAATTTAGAAAGACCAAAATCAATGGTCCGTATTGTCATGACGATGATAGCCAGTCGAGTCGATTAGAATTCTTAATTGTTTATTTCTGGCAAAGTAAATGTCTCTTATTCGGGATAAAATTCCATTTTGTTTTTTTATTACCACTGTAATAACGTTGCAGTTCAACGTTTGCGACGCGAAAAGAGTAAATAAACTGGTATAGTTTATTTACTCGAGTGCGTCGTCACACAAGTGAAACCTCGAAAGCTGCGTCGACGAGCCGCGAAGCTCTTTGAAAATCCGGGCAATGATTTTCGTGAGTTCGCCTCGCCTGGCGACGGCTTTCATCGATTAAAGCGAGTCACGCCGCCGTAAAGCGCAACAAAACGGACGCCAGCGAGGAGTAACGCGATTAGCGATGATCCAATTAATTCGTCATTGTGTCACCTATTCGGCCCTTTGAGCGGGATCCAATCGGGCGTACGTCCTAATTTGGTGCCTCGCCGTCGCCGTCGTCGTCTGAGTTGGCCAAGTTTGCGAAACGCGGCGGTGCGGAAAGCGCGTCGTATACGCGAGCGCGCCGCGTTATTACGCTGAACGCACCGCGAGGCTCCCGACCGGAATATACGGCGCGGAACCCCTCCGGGTTCGAAACGGGGAACCCGTTGCCGCGTATTCGCGACCTCTGAACTTCGATTCATATCCGGCGCAGTATTGTAGCCGGAGCTAACGTCGCGACGGGCGTACGTGGCAGTTTCCGTCGCCGTAATATCGGGAGATCCTATCGGCGACGTCGTAACCCACGCCCGACGAACAAATCTCATGTGGAAACTAGGGTACACAGCGCTATCCTCAGCTTAATCCGTCGTTCCATATCACGAGTAGTTGTCTATTATGTATAATGATTCCAATTCTTGTCATGGTAACTTTGCAAATTTTATTATGCAAGATTGAAGAACGGAATTATGATTTCCAAACTGCCACGCAGAATTGCAACACTCGAGATTCCGAAGTATTCTTAATACAAACATATAAATGTATTCACGTAAGAGTCTTCTTTAGAAATTGTTGGAATTTAATTAAGACAAAAAAAATGTATGAAAATAGTATGTGTGAACGTTCGAGACTATTAAGAACGAGATCTTTAGCGTTTAAGGGATCGTTATCTCCTCTTAGGCATTGAGACATGTTGCTTTTTCGTCTGAGCGGGATATGGAAGCGCTAAACTCATTAGAAAGTTCCTTCATTACCACACCGACCGACGTGTAACGCGGAAGCTCTTAATCCGGAGCGGCAAGTAAAAACGGCGGAGCCCTCGCGCGAGTTGCACACGATATCGCTGATGTTATTACGTTCGATATTACCGCGAAATTGCGCCCGTACTGTAAACTTATTAATCTCGCGGTATACGAACAACGAAAGCAGTTCGCAGTCGGCGAAAGCACTGACATGATCAATGCGATCTAATTAAACCACTGTCACGCGGCTTGATTACATCTAGGTTTAATTAGATCTAGCAGTTACGTCGCTCTGTGTTGCACCAAGAGATTCCATCGATTATGTCGCGGGCGGGTTTATATACGTTCGTATTCCGTCATGCGTTTCTTTGCCGGGAGAGCATAATAAATCAACGTTTTAACAAACCCCGCCTTCCCCCCTCTTCCCCCGACGTGATTAATTTATGTTTCGCATTTAATGAACATACCCGGTATAATTATACGCAAACATTTGGAAATTGGTACACCGATTCGAGTGATGTCCGATGGATTGAGATCAAATTCCCCTATATTATCATTTATGCACAAGTGCAAATATTAATGCGTTCATGAGTTTGAATGTACATTTTCCATATAACGATTAATATTAAAAAGGATAAAAAATTGTCGCAAGTCACGCATCGAATTGAAGTTACCTCGCTACAATATCTCTCTTTCACATCTATTATACACATCTATATTTTACTACTCTATTATATTTATACTTGTACTATCATGTCGGCATGCTAATTATTTTGTTGGTAATTCGCGTGGACGTTGATCCGGCGAGTTCTCGCGCGAAAGGGTTAAATTACTCGCGGCAGGACAGATGACGGTAATTCAGCATTCTCGACTTAAGGGCTTACGAGATGCGGCAAGGCGTCAATTATGGGCAACCATTTTTGACCGAGATGCAGGGAAACGCGTATTATACCAGATCGAATTAAATTACCGAGCGACTACACGTTACACGCTCTCATTCTCTCTCTCTCTCCCTCTCTCTCTCCCTTCCTCTATCTCTCTCTCCTATGAAGCAGGATTCGTTACAGGCGCCCCTTAATTGCCTCATCAGGCGAGTTTGCAAAGTATGGATACTGTGGCGCGCACCTATGCTGCGTATTAACTACCGCATACGCCTAATTCTCAGGCACGCACATGAGATACATGTATATATAAAATAGGTATATACATGTATCTCATATATATGTGTATGTACCTTAGGGCAAAGTCGCGACAACGGCCGAACATCATCTGCCGCGAACAACCATGAACTTCATTTCGCATATCCGACAATATTGCGTGCA
The DNA here is from genome assembly GCF_003070985.1 of Temnothorax curvispinosus. Lineage (NCBI taxonomy): Eukaryota > Metazoa > Arthropoda > Insecta > Hymenoptera > Formicidae > Temnothorax > Temnothorax curvispinosus. Next base: position 313,269 of record NW_020212776.1, read on the forward strand.
CGGTGTGCATGCAACTCCCACGCCGTATAATTTCTAACATCATTCTGGCCCGCGGGATACCATACCGATTATATTATACCCGCCGGTACGTTTGTACTCCCCCGACAGTACAGTCGCGGTACAGCCCGCGTAAATCATCCGCCTCTAATTTTCGAGAGGGATTAATATCGCGATGCCGCGCGCACTTGGGGTTAATAGCGCGATGTTTGCGCTGCCTCACTCTGGTCACTCTCATCAACCCTCAAAGTAACAGGATCTCGTTTAACCGGCACAGTAGTTCCCAGATTTTCCTAAATCTTTTACGTTGCTATAAGAGAAAAGGAATTGACGTCTTATTATGAAGAAATCTAATTTTGTTAATTATTATAAAAAATATGATATGATAGTAGAAACAAACTTGGTTTTTTTCAATCGTGTCTTAAAAAGCAAGATAAATCATTTAATAATTTTAAAATGTGTTTTATTGTTGTTAGAACGATTAAACGTTAGAAAAAATAAATCATATCTGTATTGTGATACATAAACATTTATAATAAATAATAAGTCTTGCTCTGCAATCGCATTTTAAAGAAATCGATTCAATAATTCTGTCCTGTGACAGAACGTTCAGTCGGAAATAACAAACTTGATAATAGAATGTTAATTATTCAGTCGAGATGAAAGTTTTTCCTTCGCGCATGCAATTCACCCGTCGACTACACCGTGTTATTAAACGTAATCGATCCTCGCTACAGCACCACAACGAATGCTGTCCGGCTCTCGACTGTTATAAATAATTCATACCGCGGCGCATTTGTTGTTCGGTTATACCGTTACATTAGTCGATCCGCCGTAATTGCTCGCGGCGAACTATCCCCGTTCTAGCGCCCTCGATCGAAGTTCTAATTAATCCGGCAGCCAAGTTCGAAACACGATCGGCGATCGCGTCCGCCCTTTAATTGGTCACCCAAGTAGGTCTCCCGTTCTCGCAGGCGCGCGCTATGCAGCGGGCAACGAACGTTGCATCCAACCGCTCGTCTCTTACACATGCACTCTCTCTCTCTTTCTCTCTCACTCTCTCCGTATAGTCGGCAAGCACGAGGTACGTTTCGCCTGTGTATATCGAAACTGGCTTCGAACTTGGGCTCGCTTCGTCGAGACGTTGTTGCGTCGCGCTCGGACGTAAATCAGCAACGTCTAATTTCCTATCCACGTCGTGTCTGTAGAGAGAGAGAGCGAGAGCGAGAGAGGGACGGTTTTTGCACCGATTCAATTGCACTGCTGCTTCGAGGCACGTACGCACGTATTAGAGCCGACTCCGGACGTAAATCACCAACGTCTAATTTCCTAAGGATAACGGAATACGCTGTAAATGCCCCACCCCCCGGTAAAAGGGCTAACGGTCGACCGGAAATTCCCCGCGAATGCGACCGGTTCGGAAAGCGAATGTGTACTGCAGTTGATCGAAGTTGCGGCGTTTAGAAATGCAGCAGCCTTCTCCCTACAGATATAAGAAATCCGGTCAAACTGTAGATTGGTTCTTAGATATTTGTACGATTATTTAATGGAATTCGAATAACATATATATCAGCGATATTACTTTTTCATTCACGTAGCTGTTAAACTGTTACAGCCAGGATTTTGTTAACCTGACCGTTAATTGAGTCCCTCAATGCAAACCATCCATAATAATGAAATAAATATTAATTAATATATCAAATATATCCCCGAGTAATATATCAAATATGCTTTTATGACGACTCTTACTAAATTACAGAATTATTGATACATATTCATTCAATAAATATTGAACTTTGTACAATGTTGTAACCGTAAAGGAAGTAAACGAGATTCGATATTATCGTTGGAAAATTACTGGCAAAATTCATTATTTGATCGCAAAATTATTACTTTATTTTATTCATTTCCGTGATGATAGTTATTCCATTTGATCAAACACAATTTTTTCAGCATAATTAAAAAATGTGTTTAGCGGGATTATGTACATCACAGAGTTTAACGTTCTCTTCCGTTAAGACATGAAAAAAGATGATCGATGCAGCACCCACTCACATACATACACATATACGAGGAAGGAAAAATCGATCACGCGGGGAAGACCCATAAGAGATGCGATAAAGACGGAGCTGTCTCTTCATTAAAAGCTCGGTAATCGATACGGTGAACTCGCATCTCTCGCTGTCGGGGCGATTTCTCATTTATCAGAGGCCAGCTATAGATTCCTCGGCCAGATCATCGTGCAAAATCCTTCTCGCCGAGGTGGGATCGATTGCAAGGTAGACAAGAATTTCTCACCGGACCGATCGCTTCGTACCCGGGAGCTGACTCCTAAGGAAAGGATAATCCGTATCCCGCAGGATGAGGCTCACCCTAGCTCGGCTTAAGCGCCAAGCTTGCAGGAAGATCTGAGAGTAAAAGGAAAAAGAAGATAACGGATATGCGATGTGAGAAAGAAGAGTGCCGAAGCGAGTGAGAGAGGAAGCCGAGACGCGAAAGGAAAGTGAGGAAAGACAGTGGTGGGTCAGACAGTGGGGCTGAGGATAAACAGTGAGTCTAGTCCGACGGAAACAAAAGGAGGAATAGGAAGGAAAGCACGGATAGAAAGGAATGAAGTGAAGGCGGGAATAGGGGCTTGGGATTTGAGATTGAAGGGAATGCAGGCGAGAAAAGGCAGCGGGTGGTGGAGGTGGTGGTGGTGGTTCGAAGGTGGAAGACGACACCGCGGGTGGTCGGCTAGGGAGTCGCTGCCGTGATTCAGCTTGGTTTCATGTACCAGGTTAAGACGATGATATCCGGCCGTGGAGAACAGCCGGCAAAGTTTCTCTCGAAACTTTTATGATACATCGCGCGCGGCCGGGAAAACTCCGTAATTAAAACTGGCGTGTAAGCGTGACCAGCGTAACGAAAGAACGAATGGTGTCGTAACGGTGGTTACGTGTGTAACGACGAGATGATAGCGACCAGCCAATTTGAACTTATTCGTCGCGACATGGAGAACACACAGTTCGATAAGTGTCTGTTAATTGATATGTCACGTTAATGCCAATTAAAGATTACCGAGAGAGTTTATCTTTTCCACGCGCGCCACGCCCACGCCCATCGAATAAATTTTATAATAAAATTAAAACCCAGTATTTTTTTATAATTATCTCTCTTTTAATAAATATACTATATTTTCGCCTTTTCCTCGCCTTTATTTGCCTATTTTCAATATCTAAACGTTAAAAGAAATATTAAAATATTAGCTACTGCTTGTAACTTTATGAGTTTTTTGTAAATGCAATTTGCAAAGTAGATACACGGTTTTAATATTCTTCACCGTTTATATAATTAAATTAGTAGATAGATAATAATTTATCTATATTTTTAAATATATATCTAGATTTGTTCTCAAAATATCTATGGAGATTCTCCTCTTCTACTTACGTACACAAAGACACTCTGTCTATTCGTGTACCGCGTCCTCAATCTGACTCACTGTGAAGAATTATTGCAAAGCGTTTTACATGAACACTTTCCACTCGCAAGATTTTTCCACTTTTGATAACGGCGTGCCAGGACTTTTTCGCAGATTTTTACTTAACGAATTCGAACGACTGGTGCTGAGGACGATAAAATTTCGCAGCGTCGAGTCAAAAGACAGACGGTGCGATTTGCACGAAAGGACGGGAGGCCGACAGAGGGGGAGATGAATTCTCAGGACGGACTCTACATTCCCTTCGTAACGCGGTGATTCATCCGGATTTCTCGGAATCATCGGGATTGAATACGACGATGGGCGCGAGCGAACCTACGGACGGGGAAGGGGGATGATCTCGCGACGACGAAGAATCCGAGAGAGAGCTGGGGAGCAGTTCGCGCGTTAGTTCTGGAGCGCAGAGCTAATATTTGAAGTTCCTGAAATAGTTACACGCTCGGTCGCGTAATGAGCTCCGGCGGCGCTCCCGAATAATCATTCCTCGCGAGAGAGCGAACGGTCGCGGCGCGAATCTCCGCGCAAGTTCTCCGCGAATCGACATCGCGTGATCTCGTGCGGTGGAGGAACACGAGTTCCAGAGGAGACCCTCGCGAGAGACGAAGACGGAAAGTTCAATAAGCTCGTCCCCACGGGCAGAGGCGGCAAGAGAGGAAGAGCTTCTATCCGTCGGATGCATTCTCGTGCAACGACATCCGATAGACGAGCGATGTTACGAGCTGTGCATCGTCGTCGTCATTGTCGTCGTCGTAGTCGTTGTCGTTGTCGTGGTGCCGTCCGTCTACCGCCTCTCGCGACGCTCGCTTCATCGTGATTCACCGGCTATACATTAGTCCTCGGGATTTCGGGACGATGTTACCGAGAGTTGACACGGACGTCTCATTGATTTCGCGATCTCCGGAATACTCCGCGCGTCCGTTATAACGTCCCAGTCACGAATTATGCATTAGATCTCGACTGCCGGCTCCTTCGAAGGAGATAAAGGAGCAGTTTTCGAGGAAACGTCAGAGAGACGAGAGCGACTCGCTTGAGCAGAACTAATGAATCCCGCGAACCATTTATTGCAAATATCTGTTCGGAAATATACATCGGAAAAAACACATTATTGATATACCTTTGTTTAAAGAATTGATTTTTCATATCTGTTTGTTCGTAAATCAATTAGAGCGTTCATTATTTTGCCAAACTTTCCTCTGATGATGAAAATGAAATAAATGAAAATGAAAACATGATCGAAATATAAACAAACTATAAGGTTCATTTTAACATAAAAATATAAAAAAAGTTTAATACATGTTATTTTTAATTAATTTACATTGAATTGATATTGCCTTTATTAACGTATATCGTTATTGATTTAAATAGATAAACTTGTTTTATTTTAAAAAAGATTATCATCTTATAATATAAATTTTGGTTTTCGATGCGAAATTATGCGATTCTATGAGAATCGTGCCGCGGACGTGACTTACCCGAGAATCAAACGTCGTCATGTAACTCTGACGAGGGGGGTTACAGCCGGTGCTTAATTAAAATATTAACTCTCGGCGATCCACGGGCCACACACAAAGCTTAAAGGCATGCAGGTGGCTTTAAGCTCGGGGGACAGCGATAGCTCGACTCGAATCGAACTGTACGAATGTGAAGAGCGGCGGCGAGAAACGGGGCGAGGACAAGTTCCGACCAAATTGTAATCCGGTGATCCCCACCTGTACAGCCAATCCCGCGGCCGAACTTCGACGGCAACTCCGGACATAACTCCGGGAGAAACTTCCCGGAGTCCCGGAAACGGGATTAAGAGGCGCAACGTGAAAGCTCATCGCCTCGCCAAAGGAATCGCGCCGGTCTTCGTCGGGCGTTGCTTATTAACTTGTAGCGGAACTCATTTATTTCGCCCTAGCTACTTCGCCTATTAGTGCTCATAACTGGTCCTGATTTCCACGCAAGCGGGATGTATACGTACGCGAGCGCTTGACGGAAGAGAGTTTGCATGTCGTTCTTCGAGAAAATTCGCCGCGACAGGTAGATTAGTTTTGCGTCATACAGAGCGTTACGTCGGGATACGTTCCGATAACGTGTTCTATATAAGAAATTCGAGGAATTCGAGGTATATTAAGCTATCTGAGCCAAATATGCTGTTTTTTTTACAATGGCGTAGCAGCTTATTCTTAAGCTATCCTAGCAAATAATTTATTATTAATTTATTGTTTTGACTTATGTATAATGCTGTTTTTTACAATGGCGTGGCAGCTTAATCTTAAGCTATCCAGCCCTTCGTAACTTTTTAATAGCTGGAGCAAAAACATTATTTTTAAAAGAAAAAAATAGCAAATAATTAGCAAATTAATTCCATATAAAATTTTTTGTGTTCTGTTAATTTGGCTTAGATACCTTATAGGAATTCGTCTTTCTCCGAGATTCTAATAAGTTCTTTATCTCGTTCATCTGCATTTTATTTTAAATACAGACTGTTAAAATCTCCGTATAATTAGCTGTCGATAATAAATAGAAGAACCAATATCTTGATAAGCGTGACTATCACATAGTTAGACGAACTCTCAATGAACCATATCCTAATTCTACTTATTGTTAATGATTTTTTATTACGTTTAGTTTCTACATTTATAAATCCAATGAAAAGCTAAAAGCAGGAACCAATCATATTAAAAAATCACTAACCGCATTAAACTGCTTTTTCTGCTGAATGCAGTCATTATCTCGTTTTATTCAGGCAACATTAAAATCCGATTCAATTGAGAGGTAGTTTCTATCGAAAGAGTTGGAAATTTAGCATTAACAAATTATCTCATTTTTATTATGCTTAAAATCCAAAAACTGGAATATTTCGGAAATCTTGTTTTTTCTTCAAAATTTTCAAGTAGGTTCAGTACCTTTCTCATCTATCAGCGACGTCCATAAACACTCCATTCGAGATACATCATTAATATACCGGCGAAGATGCATTCAGCGTCAGATTGAAGACGATGAATTAATCTCGCGAGCGTTCAACTTACTTTGCGCATAAAGTATCGGTGGTTTCCGAGTACCAAAGCGTCGGGGGTTGCATTCCTAATCGCCACCCCGTCACAGGCGCCACTTCTGGGACCGGATGAGCCGGCGCCGGATTCCCTTAGGAAGGGCGCGAATGGAAATTGAATCATATTATCAGTCTCAGCACGCCCGTCTGCCTGCTCCTGGTTTCTCTTCGCAAGATAGAGGCGAGCAAGAGGAAAGAGAAGGGATAAACAGATAGATAGATAGATAGATAGATAGAGAAAGAGCGAGATAGAGAGAGATAGAGAGCGTGATGGGACTCGTATGTCGTGTCTCGTTATTCCCGTTACCAGACCGCGCGCACCACGTAGACGCGATGTTCATTACGGGAAGTGTACGGTGTTTCAGGACGTCTTGAGGCTACGGCTCTCTCCTATCTTCTAGCAAACGCGCGTATCGTCTCCTCGCTTTGTCGTATACGTTAAATTTACATCTAATGTGACGAGATTTCACAGAGTAATTTCTCACTATGTGCCGCTTCGAGTGGCTTCGCCGAATTTCGATTATTCGCTGTTATCAGCGTCAATAAACCGGATTAATTATACTTTAAATACCTTTTAGAATTCGAATTGAAACTCCTCGTTATATCGCACGATCTATTTCGAGGAAACTTACTCTCTTAAACTATTTCTTTTTAAAATATTAAATTAATGTGCTACTTTCTTCATTTTTTTCAAAATTGTTTGTTAATGGTAATAGTATTACTTTAATAGCCGATAAACGATTCTTGTAAAATGTAAAATAATATACCATTATTTACGATGTAATGATAGATATTGCTTTCACTATTCGACTGATTATTCGTATAGTTATTTTCATTATTATTATTATTATTATTATTATTATTATTATTATTACGTTTCGCAAATAGTAGGATTTATCTGCACATGCACCCGAGGAGAAACTTTCCACGTAAGCGTAATAAGCGTGACTTTTGGTCGTTTTTTTCTCTCGCTTTCTCTCTCCTTCTTTTTCTTTGCCTCCCGTGTGTCTGACTCATGCTCCATTTTCCACTCGTACCGGATATATTCCGCCTTCGTACCACCGCACCGTCTCGCTCAACGTCTAAGTTCTCGTACGCCGGCGGCGGCGCAGTCTCCTGCAAATTTTGTAGGAAAGCTCTCGGCGGTTTGTGTACACATCTCCCGGATTTAACTCAGGACGTACTCGGAGGACTCGGACAGACGCAGACGTGGCGAAGCGGAAATCCGCAGCCGCACGATTGCGAGCATCGCGCTCACGATAACTGTTATCGCACCTTACGACGAAGAAACCAAATGCAACGACGATGTCGACGACAAAGACGATAACGAACGATGCGCAGCTGACACTCGTGGTTTCGTCAGCGGGATTCCACGTGAACGCGCAAATGTGATTGAAGCTTGGCGAAGCTTCGGCAAGGATGGGGTCCCGCGGGTTACAGACTGTTATTATACCAATATTATTGAGGAGAATGTAGTTTCTATGAAACCACAAATCATATATTATTATTTGTTCGCCTTTAGAATCGAAGGAATAAGAGAGGGAGCTGGATATTTATTCAAGAGGTCGAAATGTTCATATACCATAAAAATAGATATTTGTCGAACATTTCTAGATCGCCAAATTATTTATTATAGTCCTGCTTATTATAGTTAATTCTTGAGAAAGTAGATGGAAATTATTGTTGTCTACCACAACAATTCTACAAATATTGTATCGATCAATTGTTATTGGAGCAATCTCAGCTATTTTATGTCTAGAAAATAAATGTGATTCGTATCAAAGTGCGTATATTCAGAAAAGATGTCCTTGGTCTCCCGCAATTCTGCTTTTCTCTAAGAAGTTACTTTTTTTTAATGACATTAAATTTTGGAAAAGAACGCAGGGCTGAAATATTCCATCGGTATACTCCGACGGTATTGTGTCGAACATAAAAAAGTTCCATCAATCTTCTCGCGTCGGGGAATCGAACCTTCTCGTTTCCACCTTATCAGCACCTTCTCTCTTCTTAGATCCCGTGGAACACATGGGCGTCGTTCTTGTTTCCGTGGTGATACCATAGCGCACCGTTCGTTCCGAAATCCTTCCAACTTCGATGCGATCTTCGCATTGTCCTGTGCGAAGCTCGCCTCGTAAAAGCCGAGGACGGCCGTCACCGTCGGATCGACGTCGGATGAGCGACAATATCAGGCGAGGTATCCGAATCGAACCGACTCGCGCGTCGCGTCGAAACGAATCCGGAGAAGTGAACGCGAATTCCTGCAAGAACTGCAATCTACCATGCGTCGTGCGATTTTTTTATACATAGGTACGCCATGTGAAAAAGAATGGAAAAAGCAACGAGAGCCGAATGCGAAAAATTTCCAGGAATGTGCTAAACGTATTTTATTCCAAACGAAGGGTAACATCTTGACAAGGAAACTATGTTATTCGTGCGAGTTTCCCGTGACCGCAAGGTTGTATTCAAGCTATACCCAAGCTATTTTGCGTTATCAATTAGTTGAGAGTTACATGGATATATTGAGTCCTAACTTTGCTTAAAGCTCAAAGCGACCAAAACGGTAATAGTAAACGACGAAATCTAAACTGGTGCAATTGAATGGCTTACGGAAATGTTTATTCGTGCACTTCGCGTACTCGCTTTAATCCTATTGCTAAGTTATAATTATTTTTTAGTAATTTAGTAATTTCTCTCATCAACATGCCCGACAATATTTATATAAATCTGAAACATCAAAGAATCGATGTTAAAGGATTAATTGTATAAAGATAAATTATATTTACAATTTTAACGAGAGAGTATAACCAACATTGTTTTACGAATTTTAGAATAACGAGAGCTGAAATAACAAAACACCCTGTATTCCGTAGACTTGACGCTGCTTTATTTATGCTACCAAATTGAAAAATATCGGCTACCATCGTTAGGAAGATGCAGATGCAGGAGCGCGATAAATCGACATTTAGCCACTGCGACCGTGGGAACGACAGCGCCGAAAATCCACGCGGCTTTATTAACTTCGAACAATGCTCGGGCAGACGGTAATTTTGTCGAGCGTGTAACAGATAGCCGGTGCACATTAAACACCCGTGAATTTGTGATTAATGTGCGACACAGGACGGTGTCACAATATGTCAAGAAAAAGGAAACTTGACAGCGAAGATCAATCTATATTAAAGTCGAATACGCATGGGCAACGTATTTACTAATCAATCCTTGTTTATTTGCTACATTTTTAAAAAATTAAATGTAACCAAAGAGTAACATGCAGGTATCTAAAATATAAAATTGATATAAAATGTATTTGTATAAGAATCATGCCTATACCAATTACATGTTCGTATAGACAAAGGAAAGCTTTCAAGTTGATATCGTAAAAAAACCGTAAAAAAGTCAATGGACCATTACGCTTCGATGTACAGCCGTATGTTTGTCGGGTTAATTGCAATGAAATTTTGTTTAATTAGCGAGCTCGTCTACCTCACCACTCACAACTCATTGTTTACCATGCGCCCATGTGCATGCGGCCTAACGCGAGACACTAATGCCCGATGGATTATTACCGCGCGATAAATTACAGTTGTTCTGTGCCGCGCGACGCGATGGCTTCCCTTTAACGTACGGCCAACATTGCGCGATTTAATGGCTATCCGATTTCAGCGTCGCGCACGAGCATTCCGCTTATTTATTCGCGCTGGCGACATTGTTCCTCTTACTCGGCGAATCCTGAATCAGGATTTTCGGGAGAAAAGAATTAAAAAAACCCTGTTCCGCTGGAATATAAAAGGCCCCTAGCATGCTCGACGATCTGTCCCCCTCGAGAAATCGTTTTCCACGAACTAATGTCTGATTTTACGAATAAAAAATAAGCGACTGCTTTATTTTAAATTACAGTTACGAATGTTAATTGAAAAGTATATAGCGTGATAACTGTGGGACTCCGTGATGAAAAAACGAAAATGAGATCTCAATTTGCGATATAATGTATTATTAATTCTGACGATTACTGTTGTTCAAGCAATGGAGCTAACTCTAGAGCGACTTTGACTACTTCCGGTGTCAGAATCATGTTGAGCAAAAAGTTAGTGAGACTTATCGATCAGAGTTTCGGTAGCTTCGGTAACTTTTCCGACAAATTGTTGGCGAGAAGAATTAATGACGCCGCCAGCGCGGTGCGGAAACGCGAGACAATAAAGCGATGCAGAACTTTGTTTGATGTATAAATAATGGAGGATAGATCCAATTACTTGTTACAGGAACTGTAATAAAGTAACGTGGTATATATATAAGAGATATCGTAAAATTTATAACTCATGTTGTAAGATTTAAACACGCGCGTCTTTCTACAGTCGCGATTTCCGCCGATCTTTTTGCGGATCTACTTCAAAGAGCGAATATTTTAATTCAATACAGCTTGAAATGATTCTTATATTTTTATCTTATTTTTTTTCTTATAATTTTGATCACAAAGGGAAATTGAGAGGAGAGCTCGTTTTGTAGCTTCGGATAAATTTCCATCTCTCTGAAAGTTGGAACATTGTTAAGTATCGATGTTCCAATTTGTATACCGTACACAACTTCTATCTTTTTTTTTAACGATAGGCAAAGTTTTTATCGCGCAGCCACTTTCGACATGTCCGCTCGTTAATTACCGGGAGGATACCCCGCGCACGCTCGCTACACACAGCCCCGTGAGTTTTCCTTCTTGGCACCGGGGTCGGCTACGTGTACCGTTGATGTACGGTGGATTACGTGGCAAACGATAAATTACGGTCGCCGAGGGACGGCTTTCGCGATGGTGCCGCCGATGAAACGAAAGACGGCGGCGCACGAGCCAGGCAACGGACGCAGTGCGTGGTGCACGGTGCACGGTCGAAACAAGTCAGTCGCGCGTGTCTCGGCCCGAGCGAAAATGTCACGGGAGCGCGTTAATCTCATCCCCGGCGTATAATTCAATTCCGGTTTAACCTTGTTATCCGGCGGCTACGTTTGCTCGTTAAACACGACAGGAACGAGTTCGCGGCTTACGAAACGAATCATAAACACGCGCGCCCGGCTCCTCGAATCACTCACGCTCGCTCCGAAGGGACGAAGGGAAAATGTATCTTTTTTTCCCGGGCTGCCTGACGCATGAAATTTTATTCGTTATAAATTTTATTCATTTCACGCGAAAAGCCAGCCACATCAGTTCGTTTCAATTAGAACGGGACGTCGGAAAATGACACGGCTTTTGGATAAAGAATGCGAGAGAAATATAAATCGATACACACATGATCAGCGAGAAATACTTTAAGTAATTATTTTTGTTAAATATTTCAGATTAAATCTGATAATTACCTTGTTATTAATATTACATGAGAAAATATAATTAAAATTAATAATGAAGTAACCAACAAAAAATTAACTCATTTTTTAATTTACACTTGTATTTTGAACAAAAATATGATTGAAGCTATGCACTTAGAATGGATTAAAACAACACCCATTGCTCACGCTGCGGTTAAATGTGTTCTCTTCCTTGCGGTGAATATGAAAATTCAATTACATTACCTTATACAGAACTATTTCACCGGATTTACTGGCACATTCATTCTGCCTTCCGCACAGAGAACGTTGGAAAAAACGTTGGAATCACCGTCATTCGCATATTGAAGCATCGCAAATGTGATTGCGAACGACGTTGAACGAGAAGCGGCGACGACAACGACGATGACGACAATGAGACCCCGAGAAAGCGGCGCGGGATGGGTTTATCAAAAACTTCGATCACTGGCAAATGGGATCGCTTGGAATGGAAGCGTTTGTATACAACGACACACGACGAAGAGGGAAGTGAGACAGAGAGAATACAGACGAAGATAGAGAGAAAGAGAGAGAGGGAGAGGGAGGGAGAGAGGGAGGGAATCTTGAGCAGAGGAACTGCAATGCAACGACCGCTGAAACTTTTAGCAATCTATCTTAGAAACTCACCCCTTCACGGATCTTCGGCTCTACGTGTTTCTGCAGGGTATATCAGAAAGTGTAGGATATATTCTGCGGGGAAAAGATTTAGAATCGTTCTCGCTTTAGGGAAAATTAGATTAGAAGTCATAACTTGCGGCAGTTTCTTAATTTACCATAATTATAGCTAAAAAATTAAATGTCTCATTAAATATCTGAGTAATCGATGTCTGGTTGAAGCTAACCGGAGGATAAAGTAATGATCAATACTCACGCAGTGTAGAAGTTTTTAATTTTACCTATAGAAATTCTCATGTATAGTTTGTAATATTAACTAAACTCTGTTAATTGAGTCCGAGGGGGAAAAGTTGTTTAAAAATTGTATGATGTTTGCCGAGCGTTCTGTATACATGTTACTTTTTCGGTGAACCGTGTATGTGAAAATAAACGGCCTACTCACGCGTTGATACAACGGGGGACCCCTCGCCAGTTCCCTGCATAGATTTTAATTATGCGACCACGTCGACCGCGTTTCAACCACGTTGACAGAGTAAATACGGCAGGCTTAAAACTTCATGGATCGTCATTCGTTGATGCAAGCACTGATTACGGTCGTCGCGAAAGCTCTTTGCAAAGCACGTGAATTGATTAAAAATTTCTCACATAAAGATCTAATTTCTGGCGATATTTGTTTAAAAGAAACATCTTTTTAATTGTCACAGAATTGCATAAGAATGATTTAAAATGTGTGCAAATCGAAGTAGCAAAGTATAAACGATTTGTAAGCATTAACAATAATAAACTGAGGAACGCAATGGAATGCAATTCTTACGCAAATATGATTCGAGATTAAATTTTCTTACTCGCCAGGTTATACTTTCTTTACTAACGGTGAAATCACGTTTACGGATGTAATACATTAAGGAATCACGAGTAATATTAAAGAACTAAATATTTTTTCTGCAACAGCGCAATAATTTCCGCAGAGAGACATTCATGGGTACCGTATTGTATCTCAGATATTGCAAAAATTTCACAATATCCTATTTTAATTTCCGCGAAAGCTCGAATCTATAGATCAATCTAAATGCAGAACACTTTATTTTCCGCGTCAAGATACGCGATTGCGGTGGAATACCTATTGATATTTTTCTCCTTGACAGGTCGAACATTCGATATTCGAGAAGTTCGCGCATCGGCCTCGGGTATATGGATATTAAAAATTCACTCGAGTAAAATTACAAGATTCGACGTCGAAGGATTTAAGAAACTTTGATCGCAGGCTATCGAGCGGACGAGTCAACTTTCGCATTATCGAAATTAAATCATGAACTTTAAATAGTATGTTCTAACGGCCGAAGGCGCGAGAGTTATCTCGAAGAAAATTCGTCGGTGCATGCTCGAAAGCACGAGATCAAAAGCGCAATTTTGCTCGGAGGCGAAACAAGTTCTCCTTTTACGTCCGCGGAAACAGTCCGACTCGATGGCCAATAAAGGCTACGTCGAACTTTCATAGACCTGTAACGCCAATGAAAGTTGCGACGTAAATATGATTTAACGCTGGCGAGGGTCGTGGCTTCTATCTTTGCGCAGGAATCCTTTGGCGGAGAAATATCGTATACCGTGATTAATCAAATATGCTAATGATGTAATTTCAAATTCAGCTTTATGGACGAAGCAATTCATTGAAATAAAGTGACGAATTTATTGAAATGCCGAAATGTGAAACCAGAAAATGAGAGAAGTAAATAAAATAAAAAGTAGATATGTGAATATGAGATGCATAATAAATTAAAAATACTTTAGCTCTCAAATGACAAATTACCCGATTGCCAATCGCGCGATAAAATTACAGGGTAGGTATCTTTCTGCAATTGCTATCACCATTTCGACGATGCGATAAAAATCTGATAACGGTTTTCTGAAAGCTATTAACGTGGTTGCGGTTTTCATCTTCGGATTCTTCTAACCGGATTCGTGTGACTAAGGACGTAGTTACCAACCGCTGACCTGACCGTAGCAGATGGGAGATAAAAAAAGGCGGTTAATCCGCTCTAAGCTCTTTCGATTTTCCGCGGTAATAACAACAGGTTAAACTCACCGTCATCAGTTCGCGGCTGGCGAGGGATAGAAACCATAATACAAACCAGCGGCGAACCGCGTCGTGAGTTTAGTATCGCTACTAAGACTATAAAGCTACTGGTGAGCTTTCAGGTCAAAAAAGTTCTCTTTCTTTCTCTCTCTGTCTCGAAGCGGAAAAAACATAAAATATCAGAGGTAGAGAAAGTGTCAAAGAGACCACCTATTTTCGCTTTTTTTTACTAGTAGCGAGAAATAAATTGGCGGAAACGTGTATCCGAAAATAGGGGAGCTGTATCACAAGGAAAGAGAGGAAGGAAAAAGTGCATCGGAGAAAGGGAAATGCGCGAGTCGACGTTTTTCCGCGGCAATCTCGTTAAGGAGCCTCTGGAGCCTTGTTTCTTTCCGATCGCGGTACAAACAGGATTACGTAAATCCGATTTACTAATTAAGCGCGCCTGGCTAGTTCCTCATTAAGGTGTACTTTAATGGCACCTCGACGCTTCTCGGCCGTTATGCGCCGTTGATTTTATTTCTCGCTGTAAACGATACCACTTGCTTCTTAGAAAAATTTTTATGAGCCTGTGAAATATATATATGTTATATACGTGCTACAGTTATTGCACCAGCTCACTTAATAGCGAACGGTTACGAGAAGAAAGGAAATTAATAAACGAAAATGTGTTGGGCGCGCGATAAATTACGGAGAAAATGAGCGTTGTAATATTTCAGTCGTTTACAACAACTTGACTCGCCGAAATTGCCTCAAATTTATTACATAACTTATAATTTGTTTATAAAATGTACATGACTATTCTATGAAAGGTGAAAAATACGCGCGCTGCTTGTTTTTCTATGTTAATCAGAAAGAAATGCTGTAACTTCATTATAACGGTTTTATAAAAGTGCCGAGAAAAATAAGGCTGCTGCCGTAGCATAGATACTTCAAAAGAAAATAGGCGAGGGGAATTAAAAAGATACGTTCCTGCTGCAGCAGCATATTTGAGTTAAACGCCTCATTTATGATCCAAGTTTGCGCGATGGCGGATAATAACTACCTAATGTACTTTGAGATAACGCAACCCTCGAGGGCAACTAAGGGTTCTGTTTCGCATTCGCTTATATGCGTTCCAAGCCATTATGGTATACACGACGCTCATCGTACACTTCGCGAGCGAAAAAAGAAAATTTTATCGTTAATGGATCAAATGAAGGATGGCGATAGCGGTAACAAAGAATCCCGGTAGAGAACAGAAAAGTACCAGTTTCATCCCTTGCATTATGACACGAGAGGAGATTATATATTTCATTGGCCGCGGTTGACGAGAAGTAGGCCAGCTTTATTCAACCACGTTCTTCTTATACGCCGGCAAAATTGCCTCGGGCTCGATCAAAGCGGGGAAAAGTAAAGAGCCGAACTTCTGTAAAAGGCGCTTTACCTTCTTATATACAGATCGCGGCGTAATATCCACGAAATAACGCTAACGGTTGCGACGTACGAAGAGAGTTCCACGAGATTTACGAGCGCGCGGGTAAAATTTTCGCGAACTGTTAAATATCGCGGAGTCAAGTCCGTTCTCGTGAAACGCGCTTCAGGACGAGGAACGTACGTCCGATATCTTTCTCGAGATAACCCAGAGATTTCCCGTATTTCTAGGTCAATCAACAAAATTCCTCCGAGTGCAACGGAATAGAATCGTGCGAAATCTACAATAAGGGCGGCAGGAAAAACATTTTCCGAGCGGAACCCTTTTCGTGCGCGCCATCCTAAAAAGGACATTCACGTTTACATCTACTTCAAAGAGCAGCTCTTCCACAAAATTGCGAGAGGCCCCCCCAGTCAAGCGAGCGGCGCGCCCTGCTGCATCGACTTGCTACGGGGAGTCGCGTTTGCATAATCCGGAGACAAAGGGAAACACGCTGAAGTGGCCGTCGTGTCTCCGCGCGCGAAAGGCACGTAAAGCGCTTTTATTTATCCAATCCCTCTCCCTCATCCCCCTTAGAGAAAGGGCGTGCAATCTTTGGGAGGTAATGAGGTTTCGACTGGTGGCGAGCTAGCCGGAAGTCGTTTCTCTCCCCGAATCAGGCTGCTACGGAGCTTTCGCGCGCGCCGGACAGAAATTGGTTGCGGGCAACGACTGGCAATCGGAAAAACGAGCGCCCGCAATCAGGACCCCGTGGAATTCGGTTGAGTTGCCACGGCGTTTTCTCGCGCGGTTAACGAGCGGTGATTATGAGCAAGGAGATGAAGGGGCGAATGAGCTTGTTATTCGTTGCCGACGCGACTTGTTATGCGCCGCGTACGTGAACGTACATTTCCGAGAGGTTTACCCGATACACATAATGCTCCAATAAAAATCTCTAAAATAATTTGTCCCACTTAAAATCAGTTAAAATATCTAGGCAATAGACATATACATAAGTTATGAAGGAAATTAATTATTTTGAGTTCTATACAATTATAGCTTTTAATGCACAGATACTTTTACTTGGATTCGAGCGGATATCGCTTTTCCAGAATTTTATTTGAAGATTCATTTATTAAAGAAAGAATATAATGCATTTCGCATCAAATATTTGATGCGAAATGCATTATAAAGTATTCGTCACAGATGCAATACATGGTGCACCTAAATATTTAATGAAATGAATAAAATTAAAATATATCTTATTCATACATGTATGCGCGGCTATGTTTTCAAAATCAGAGCAACAGCATAGATAAAACGATGATGCGAAATACACAGAAATGCTTCTCCTGTCAGAAATATCATTTCTCTTTGCTGAGCGAAGAGGCAGGAAAGATCGTATCGGCAAACGCTTTTGATTTCGCGCAATATTTTTGCTTCGCGGATGAGAAATCGCAAATCTAGACATTCACGGCAGAATGTATGCCTTGTTTAGAGATAAATTTCATGCGAATGGGAAAACGGACGCGAGACGAGGGTTGTCAGCAAAGGCGAAACAGTAGCCGAGACATTCGATTTCAATTCACAAGAGGAGTCTTGCATGACTTGAATGGAATCCGGCAGAGATCAGACACTCGAAAAGGAAACGCTTGAAAGACCCGCACAGTTTGAAAGACTTAGCTTTAACGTTCGCGATGAGCAAGAAATATTTCCGCCATCGCGTCCAGAATGCAGACGGAACCCGACGGCAATATGAGGTGACTTTGATCGAGACAATTGGACAAATTCCTTTGCGTAATGTGCTGTCTTTGTCGTGGGAGTAACGAATAGCGGAGGGAAAGGATGGGATTTATGGCAACTGCGCGACTGAGAACGCGGATAGCGAACTGTCGTCGCACTGGAGCGCATTTTAAGGAAGCTTTTGTCCCGCGGCTTCCTCTTTTGCTGACTTCATTTTCGCGAAAGCGGGAGATCTTCGCAAAGAACGATCATAAAAAGTGCCCGCTCGATAAATTTCAGGTAGCCTAAATGTGTATAATATTTGTAGCTTAATATGTTAAAGATTGCCGTCGAGTCTTATATTCTTTTGGTGCTTTTACGAAGAGCGGGAAATATTTGTGATTAAACATAATTGTAAATTTGAAATAAAATTAAGTTGAGAAATTAAATTAAATCTGATTATCATTCAAATTATTATCCAAATTATATCACCGAAGTTTTCATTTTGCAATAACGATCACACGTGCATTGTGCTGCGCGATTAAAATTCTCCTCGGCTGAAACGTATTGTAACTAAAATCGATGACTCCGTACACTTTTGGCACCTTCCTTCTCGCCCGTCCCATTGCATCGAAACAGTTTTCAATACACCAGGTGCCGTTGATAAATGGCACGGAAACGTTCGCGATGCAGTCTCAACTATGAGATGTCAAACTCCATTGGCAAGTTAACGACTCGGTCGTTGTAACGACGGAAATTGACGACGCGCGGATGAGAGATATCGAGAGAGAGAGAGAGAGAGAGAGAGAGAGAGAGAGAGAGAGA